>NC_143067.1:41472500-41700000 GCF_052426305.1 Pelodiscus sinensis | reverse complement strand
TGTGTGTGTGTCGCACGGTCAGTGCCGAGTGCAGTCAGCGCTCACCTCCCTCCCCGTGCCCTGGCTGTACGTGTGTGTGTGTCGCACGGTCAGTGCGGTGTGCAGTCAGCGCTCACCTCCCTCCCTGTGCCCTGGCTGTACGTGTGTGTGTGTCGCACGGTCAGTGCCGAGTGCAGTCAGCGCCCACCTCCCTCCCCGTGCCCTGGCTGTATGTGTGTGTGTGTGTCGCACAATCAGTGCGGTGTGCAGTCAGCGCTCACCTCCCTCCCTGTGCCCTGGCTGTACGTGTGTGTGTGTCGCACGGTCAGTGCCGAGTGCAGTCAGCGCCCACCTCCCTCCCCGTGCCCTGGCTGTACGTGTGTGTCGCACAATCAGTGCGGTGTGCGGTCAGCGCCCACCTCCCTCCCCGTGCCCTGGCTGTACGTGTGTGTCGCACAATCAGTGCTGTGTGCAGTCAGCGCCCACCTCCCTCCCCGTGCCCTGGCTGTACGTGTGTGTCGCACAATCAGTGCTGTGTGCAGTCAGCGCCCACCTCCCTCCCCGTGCCCTGGCTGTACGTGTGTGTCGCACAATCAGTGCTGTGTGCAGTCAGCGCCCACCTCCCTCCCCGTGCCCTGGCTGTACGTGTGTGTCGCACAATCAGTGCTGTGTGCAGTCGGCGCCCACCTCCCTCCCCGTGCCCTGGCTGTACGTGTGTGTCGCACAATCAGTGCGGTGTGCAGTCGGCGCCCACCTCCCTCCCCGTGCCCTGGCTGTACGTGTGTGTCGCACAATCAGTGCAGTGTGCAGTCGGCGCCCACCTCCCTCCCCGTGCCCTGGCTGTACGTGTGTGTCGCACAATCAGTGCGGTGTGCAGTCGGCGCTCACCTCCCTCCCCGTGCCCTGGCTGTACGTGTGTGTCGCACAATCAGTGCGGTGTGCAGTCGGCGCCCACCTCCCTCCCCGTGCCCTGGCTGTACGTGTGTGTCGCACAATCAGTGCGGTGTGCAGTCGGCGCCCACCTCCCTCCCCGTGCCCTGGCTGTACGTGTGTGTCGCACAATCAGTGCGGTGTGCAGTCGGCGCCCACCTCCCTCCCCGTGCCCTGGCTGTACGTGTGTGTCGCACAATCAGTGCGGTGTGCAGTCGGCGCCCACCTCCCTCCCCGTGCCCTGGCTGTACGTGTGTGTCGCACAATCAGTGCGGTGTGCAGTCGGCGCCCACCTCCCTCCCCGTGCCCTGGCTGTACGTGTGTGTCGCACAATCAGTGCGGTGTGCGGTCAGCGCCCACCTCCCTCCCCGTGCCCTGGCTGTACGTGTGTGTCGCACAATCAGTGCGGTGTGCGGTCAGCGCCCACCTCCCTCCCCGTGCCCTGGCTGTACGTGTGTGTCGCACAATCAGTGCGGTGTGCGGTCGGCGCCCACCTCCCTCCCCGTGCCCTGGCTGTACGTGTGTGTCGCACAATCAGTGCGGTGTGCAGTCGGCGCCCACCTCCCTCCCCGTGCCCTGGCTGTACGTGTGTGTCGCACAATCAGTGCGGTGTGCAGTCGGCGCCCACCTCCCTCCCCGTGCCCTGGCTGTACGTGTGTGTCGCACAATCAGTGCGGTGTGCAGTCGGCGCCCACCTCCCTCCCCGTGCCCTGGCTGTACGTGTGTGTCGCACAATCAGTGCGGTGTGCAGTCGGCGCCCACCTCCCTCCCCGTGCCCTGACTGTACGTGTGTGTCGCACAATCAGTGCGGTGTGCAGTCGGCGCCCACCTCCCTCCCCGTGCCCTGGCTGTACGTGTGTGTCGCACAATCAGTGCGGTGTGCAGTCGGCGCCCACCTCCCTCCCCGTGCCCTGGCTGTACGTGTGTGTCGCACAATCAGTGCGGTGTGCAGTCAGCGCCCACCTCCCTCCCCGTGCCCTGGCTGTACGTGTGTGTCGCACAATCAGTGCGGTGTGCGGTCAGCGCCCACCTCCCTCCCCGTGCCCTGGCTGTACGTGTGTGTCGCACAATCAGTGCGGTGTGCGGTCGGCGCCCACCTCCCTCCCCGTGCCCTGGCTGTACGTGTGTGTCGCACAATCAGTGCGGTGTGCAGTCGGCGCCCACCTCCCTCCCCGTGCCCTGGCTGTACGTGTGTGTCGCACAATCAGTGCGGTGTGCAGTCGGCGCCCACCTCCCTCCCCGTGCCCTGGCTGTACGTGTGTGTCGCACAATCAGTGCGGTGTGCAGTCGGCGCCCACCTCCCTCCCCGTGCCCTGGCTGTACGTGTGTGTCGCACAATCAGTGCGGTGTGCAGTCGGCGCCCACCTCCCTCCCCGTGCCCTGGCTGTACGTGTGTGTCGCACAATCAGTGCGGTGTGCAGTCGGCGCCCACCTCCCTCCCCGTGCCCTGGCTGTACGTGTGTCTCGCACAATCAGTGCGGTGTGCAGTCGGCGCCCACCTCCCTCCCCGTGCCCTGGCTGTACGTGTGTGTCGCACAATCAGTGCGGTGTGCAGTCGGCGCCCACCTCCCTCCCCGTGCCCTGGCTGTACGTGTGTGTCGCACAATCAGTGCGGTGTGCAGTCGGCGCCCACCTCCCTCCCCGTGCCCTGGCTGTACGTGTGTGTCGCACAATCAGTGCGGTGTGCAGTCGGCGCCCACCTCCCTCCCCGTGCCCTGGCTGTACGTGTGTGTCGCACAATCAGTGCGGTGTGCAGTCGGCGCCCACCTCCCTCCCCGTGCCCTGGCTGTACGTGTGTGTCGCACAATCAGTGCGGTGTGCAGTCGGCGCCCACCTCCCTCCCCGTGCCCTGGCTGTACGTGTGTGTCGCACAATCAGTGCGGTGTGCAGTCGGCGCCCACCTCCCTCCCCGTGCCCTGGCTGTACGTGTGTGTCGCACAATCAGTGCGGTGTGCAGTCAGCGCCCACCTCCCTCCCCGTGCCCTGGCTGTACGTGTGTGTCGCACAATCAGTGCGGTGTGCAGTCGGCGCCCACCTCCCTCCCCGTGCCCTGGCTGTACGTGTGTGTCGCACAATCAGTGCTGTGTGCAGTCGGCGCCCACCTCCCTCCCCGTGCCCTGGCTGTACGTGTGTCTCGCACAATCAGTGCGGTGTGCAGTCGGCGCCCACCTCCCTCCCCGTGCCCTGGCTGTACGTGTGTGTCGCACAATCAGTGCGGTGTGCAGTCGGCGCCCACCTCCCTCCCCGTGCCCTGGCTGTACGTGTGTGTCGCACAATCAGTGCGGTGTGCAGTCGGCGCCCACCTCCCTCCCCGTGCCCTGGCTGTACGTGTGTGTCGCACAATCAGTGCGGTGTGCGGTCAGCGCCCACCTCCCTCCCCGTGCTAGGCAGGAGGGGGTTGTATCGGCAGTGGCCTAGCACGCATTCTGCCGTTGTGCCTCGTGGCTTTCTGCCCTCAGACCTCTCGCTTTGGAGGCAGGGCGCTGGTTCCACCCTTCCTCTGTGTGCTCCGGCTGAAGAGTCCGGGTGCAGGCGGCCCTGACTTCAGATCCACAAGGAACGGCACTTGGGATGGTTGGGAAGTGACCCGATTGGACTGCACGTTGGGCTGGCGTTACGAGGGAGCGGGTTGCCCGGCTGAGCCCCAGCGATTTGGCTTAGGATGCAGTTGGGCTGCCCGCACGCTGCAACCCACACCCTGGTGGCACCTAGACCACGGACAGCCAGAGAGAACGAGGGAGCGCTACAGCCTCGGCTGGCAGCCGCTGGCACCATAGCTGAAGCCGGAAGGCTCCTACGCTGAGCCAGAGAGGCCCCGGGCTCCAGTGCACCCGGGGGCGGTTCCACCACTGGCAGAGGAGGCAAGGTGTGTGCGTACGATTCCCGGGGGCTGCTTTGGCAGGGGAGGCCGGCAGGACACGTTTCTGGCTGGCAGCTGCTGGGCTCCCTGGGGACTCGGGAGAGAACCAGGCGTGGCTGGCGGACGCAGCTCCCCCAGGGCGGGGTGGGACTGGCCGGCTGGATGTCGGAGCAGCCATCCTGTGCAAAGGGCATGAGAGGATGGGTGACCCAGCCGCGCCCCGGGCTGGCTTTGTCCACGTAGGTCACCGTTTGCCTTGGCTTGTCCCGTCCCTTCGACTGTACCAGGGCCAGCGCCCCCCCGCCCCCAAAGGATGGTCATTTCCATTGGGAAAGGCTGGCCCGGGGCGGGGCCGGGGCTGTGCGCACGACGGCAGCATCGTCCATGCCAGGCTGGCAGGCTGCTGCTGGGGCGTTGCCCCGGGACGAGGCAGGCTGGGCCTTGGGCAGCAAGCCGGGTTGGGTCACGTTCACCTCCCCCTCTTTGGGCCCACGCTGCGGGGCCATCGGGCGCGGGCCCAGCCTGGGAAACAAGGAGCAGCAGAGCGTTGTCCCTGCGGTGACCTGCCCTCCGAGAGTCTCTAAGGGCTCCCCGGCCCAGGGCGGGACAGCGGAGCCAGCGGCGGGAGAGCTGCTCCCTGCCCCTCGGGGTCCGCGGCCCAGCGCGTGCGGGTGGGGCGCCGCGGGGAACTCCCGTGTAAACGCTGCTCTGGGTGCTCCAGCCACGCACTGGGCCCGGAGCCCCCGGCATGGAGCCCGTCCCTCCCCGCCCCGCTCCTCGGCGCGGCCCTTGCAGGCCCTGTGCTTGCAGCGCCAGCTGGGAGGCAGGGGCTTGTTCCTGCTCCCCTCCCCGGGGAACCCTGCCCTTCGCTCCAGGCAGCCCCACGCGCTCTGCCTCGGTGCCTCGCTGGGCCTGGCGCCCGGGGACTTGCCTCTGACCCGACTGTGCCCTGCCCGGCCCGTTCCAGGGCAGGTCCTGCCTCCCCCAGATAATTCCAGCAGCCCCCAGAGTGAGACCCAGCCCGTCCCTGCAAGCCAGGGCCGAGCCCGCGGGACACTGGCCCAGGCGGGCCCACACAAAGACAGAACTAGAAAATCAACCATGACGCTCCCAAAGGGCGGCATTCAAGGCCGGGTTGGCCCCTGGGTTGGCCCCTGGCCCTGCCCATCCCCAGCCACTGGACTCAGAAGGATGTTGCCCGGCTGGCTGACTAGCAGGGACAGGATTGCGGCTGTTTCCCTCAGTTCTCTGAGGAAGCTCTCCCGGCAGAGGGCAGGACAGGGCCGTGGGCAGAGGAGGGCTATCCCTGTAGATGTGCGAGGCGTGGGGCCCGGCACTACCAGCGGGCCGTGGCCGTGGGCAGAGGAGGGCTATCCCTGTGGATGTGCGAGGCGTGGGGCCCGGCACTACCAGCGGGCCGTGGCCGTGGGCAGAGGAGGGCTATCCCTGTGGATGTGCGAGGCGTGGGGCCCGGCACTACCAGCGGGCCGTGGCCGTGGACAGAGGAGGGCTATCCCTGTGGATGTGCACGGCGTGGGGCCCGGCACCACCAGCGGGCCGTGGCCGTGGACAGAGGAGGGCTATCCCTGTAGATGTGCGAGGCGTGGGGCCCGGCACCACCAGCGGGCCGTGGCCGTGGACAGAGGAGGGCTATCCCTGTAGATGTGCGAGGCGTGGGGCCCGGCACTACCAGCGGGCCGTGGCCATGGACAGAGGAGGGCTATCCCTGTGGATGTGCACGGCGTGGGGCCCGGCACTACCAGCGGGCCGTGGCCGTGGACAGAGGAGGGCTATCCCTGTGGATGTGCGAGGCGTGGGGCCCGGCACTACCAGCGGGCCGTGGCCGTGGACAGAGGAGGGCTATCCCTGTGGATGTGCACGGCGTGGGGCCCGGCACTACCAGCGGGCCGTGGCCGTGGACAGAGGAGGGCTATCCCTGTGGATGTGCGAGGCGTGGGGCCCGGCGCTGCCAGCGGGCCGTGGCCGTGGACAGAGGAGGGCTCTCCCTGTGGATGTGCGAGGCGTGGGGCCCGGCACTACCAGCGGGCCGTGGCCGTGGGCAGAGGAGGGCTATCCCTGTGGATGTGCGAGGCGTGGGGCCCGGCACTACCAGCGGGCCGTGGCCGTGGGCAGAGGAGGGCTATCCCTGTGGATGTGCGAGGCGTGGGGCCCGGCACTACCAGCGGGCCGTGGCCGTGGGCAGAGGAGGGCTATCCCTGTGGATGTGCACGGCGTGGGGCCCGGCACTACCAGCGGGCCGTGGCCGTGGACAGAGGAGGGCTATCCCTGTGGATGTGCGAGGCGTGGGGCCCGGCACTACCAGCGGGCCGTGGCCGTGGACAGAGGAGGGCTATCCCTGTGGATGTGCACGGCGTGGGGCCCGGCACTACCAGCGGGCCGTGGCCGTGGACAGAGGAGGGCTATCCCTGTGGATGTGCGAGGCGTGGGGCCCGGCACTACCAGCGGGCCGTGGCCGTGGACAGAGGAGGGCTATCCCTGTGGATGTGCACGGCGTGGGGCCCGGCACTACCAGCGGGCCGTGGCCGTGGACAGAGGAGGGCTATCCCTGTGGATGTGCGAGGCGTGGGGCCCGGCACTACCAGCGGGCCGTGGCCGTGGGCAGAGGAGGGCTCTCCCTGTGGATGTGCGAGGCGTGGGGCCCAGCGCTGCCAGTGGACCGTGGCCGTGGCCATGGGCAGAGCAGGGCTGTCCCTGTGGATGTGCGAGGCGTGGGGCCCACCGCTGCCAGTGGGCTGTGGCCGTGGCCATGGGCAGAGCAGGGCTGTCCCTGTGGATGTGCAAGGCATGGGGCCCACCGCTGCCAGTGGACCGTGGCCGTGGCCATGGGCAGAGCAGGGCTGTCCCTGTGGATGTGCAAGGCGTGGGGCCCGGCGCTGCCAGTGGGCCGTGGCCGTGGCCATGGGCAGAGCAGGGCTGTCCCTGTGGATGTGTGAGGCGTGGGGCCCGGCGCTGCCAGTGGGCCGTGGCCGTGGCCATGGGCAGAGCAGGGCTGTCCCTGTGGATGTGCAAGGCATGGGGCCCACCGCTGCCAGTGGACCGTGGCCGTGGCCATGGGCAGAGCAGGGCTGTCCCTGTGGATGTGCGAGGCGTGGGGCCCGGCGCTGCCAGTGGGCCGTGGCCGTGGCCATGGGCAGAGCAGGGCTGTCCCTGTGGATGTGCAAGGTGTGGGGCCCGGCGCTGCCAGTGGGCCGTGGCCGTGGCCATGGGCAGAGCAGGGCTGTCCCTGTGGATGTGTGAGTCTGAGGGCAGGCCCGACGCGGAGCCAGGACCAGAGCCGTGCTAACAGCACCACTAGCTGGGGTGACACCTGCTGCACGTGTCCGGGCGCAGATGCTGCGGTTGCTACAATGTCTGCAGGGGGGCAGAGCTCCCATCCGGGGCAGCGCCTCCTCAGCCCGTGGCTCGTCTGCCCCATCCATGCCAGCCCCTTACATGGTGCCAGGGCAGCCTTCCCCCCGCCCCCACCGCCAGGCCTCCCTGCAGAGCCCCAGGTGCAATTCGGGGGCGAGGCAGGCGGGGAAGGGACCCTACCTGTTGCCCCATGTCCTCCACTCTGGAGTCTTCCGTCTCGGCAGCCTGCTTTCCAGCCGCAGTACCCGGGCTTCCTCCTGGCGCCCTGCGGCTTCCTTTCACGCCTTCCGTGTCGTTAGCGGCTCCTGGCTCCACCCCCTCCTGCAGGCTGCCAGGTGGCTCCACCTGCAAGTCTGCAGGGGCTCCAGCGTGCTGCGTGCCTGGGGCCTGACGCCCCTCCCCCTTGCTCTGATCAGCTCCATCCCCAGGGGCAGGGTCCTGGAGGCCAGTGTCCTGCAGCGAGCTCGTCTGCCCGAGCCCCCTCCCTGCCGGTCCATCGGTGGGAGCATCCTCCCCTTGGACTGTTCCATTCGGACAGCTCCCCTTCGGGACGGTTCCATTCTGCAGCCCCTCGGCAGGGAGCGGCTCGCTGCTGGGGGCCACCGGGGACGGGGCACCGGCTTCCTTGGTGCCGTCAGGAAGTGCTGCATCCTGCTGCTCTGGGAAAACGGCCTTCTTCTCGATGTGGGTCACGTGGAACCTGCCAGGGCACAAGCGCGTCACTCCCTCCCATCTCCCGCCTTCCGCCCCCACCCTCGGACCCACTGGTTCCCCGTGTGCTGGGCTGTGCCTAGGCAGGAACGGGTTCATCCCACCCTGCTGGGGTGTCCCCAGGGCCGTGCTCATGCTCCTATAAAGGAGACCAGCCTGGGGACTCTTCCAGCCCTTGCCTTGGCGGCTGGAGTCCCTGACACCCAGGCTGGAGACCTGTTGCCTACAGGCAGCCAGCCCAAGCCAGCAGCCACTGGGGAGCTCGTGAGGTCAGCCAGCCTGCAGCGCCAGGACGCCCAGTAGACCGTGATCCCAAGAGGGGCAGTGCCTGGTAGCTCCGCCCATCTAGGTCTGCGCCTTGCACTTGGGTTCCCCACGGACCCAGTAGCAGCCTATTCCACCACTGTTAGTGCCCTGCATCTGGAGCCAGTGGAGTTCATTGGCGCTGGGTCCCCTTACCCTGCCTGCCACCCCCTTGGTGGCGGTCCCCAGATTTGCTCATTAGGTCTTTCTGCTGTGCACTCAAGGGCTGCTATATTGACTCTGACCAATAGGCTGTGCTGCCCTGCCCTTGAGGACCACTGTACAGACTCTGACCACTAGTCTACACTGCGCTGTGCTTGTGGGCAGCCGTGTTGTCTGGAGCCATTAAGCCAGGCAGCCCAGAACTGAAGGGCTGCTGCTTAGACTCTGGCCATTGGGCTGCACTGTTATGTGGGTAGCCTGTAACGGCAGTGTCAGGGCACCCACGATCTACCCCCACAGGCGGAAGGGGTGTGCACACACGGCCACTCATGGCGGAGAAGGCGGGCAATGGCCAGGCCCTATTGAAAGGCCCCAAGGGGCGGAGCGTACCAAGAAGGTCTCCTTTCTCTGTCCGCCTATCCATGGAGAAAATATTGAAATGGCTGTTGGAGAGGTGGTGCCAGCAGGCCCCCCAATAACAGCAACACCAGGCCCAGCTGTTCCAGCAAGTCACAACCCAGCAGCAACAGCTACCGAGGGATGTGGCAGCCGGAGAGCTTGGTCCAACAGCTAGCAACACGGATGCGTCCAGCAGGGCTGCTGAGCCCCGGATCATCCAGCGAAGACACAGGGACTCTTCCCACTGGCCTTTTGCGGCAGCTTCAGAAATGGGATCCAGTGATGAGCTGAGGCATTTTTGACAACCTCTGAATGCACGGCCACTCCGTCCTGCACGCTGGCTTAGGGCTCCTGCCCCGGCATGATCACTGGGCCCGGAGCAAAGCGCACGGTGCTGACTGCTGGTGAGCAGGCATCACTCAGCCAGCAGTGCCGAGCCAGGGAAGAGGAACGGGCTGCTGCCCCGGAGAGAGGGCCGGGATCAGCTCCCTTGTTGTGCGGTGGGCGCTGGGGAGGGGAGAAGCGTTCTCTGTGGCCACAGACGAAGGGGGAAGGGAGCAAGCAGACCTGGGCTCTGGCTTTTCCCCTGCCACTGGCCCAAGGGGCGACTTCGGGTGAGACTCGGTGACGCTCTAGGCCGGGGTGGCCAACCCGTTCCAGACAAAGAGCCACAATAGCAGTGGGGACAGCGTGAAGAGCCAGGGGGGAAAAAAAAAAGCTCCGCGCTGGGGTGCTGTTATGCTGTCCCAGGGCACGCTGTCCCCACTGGGAAGGGGTGAGAAGTGCAGGCTGAGGCAGGGAATTTAGCTGCAGGAGGAAGTAGAGAAGAGGCTGCTGGCTCAGGGAGGGGGCTCCAGGCTGGAGAGGGCTGGGATCAGGGAGGGTTGGGGTGCTGAGCAAGCTGCAGGCCTGTGGCTGGGAGGGTGCAGGAGCTTGGGCTGGAGTGCGTGAGGGGCTCAGGGCAGGGAGGCTGGGAGTAGGAGGGGCTCAGGACACAGATTTGCGGTGTGTGGATGGTGCAGGAGTGTTGTGGCAGCAGACTGGGGATGTGGGGGTCATTGAGTTTGGGGCTGTGAGAGGCTCAGGACAGGGGGTTCCAGTGTATGACAGGCTCAGGTTTGGGGTCTGCAGGAGTGTTATGATGCTGCGGCCAGATGGGGGCTTGGCCCCAGTTGGGGACTTGCTGGCCAGGCTTCATTTTGAAATAAAATATTGTGTCAAACACAAAATGTTTCAGCGTTGTCTTTATTTCTGAGAGGGGCGGGGAACCTGTTTTGAGACAGGGGTCACTGACCCACAGAAAAGTCAGTCGGGGCCACACAAGTGAAATGCAACCCGACTTCCTACCCCGAAGCTTCACTAATGTGGCCCCAACTGTGCTGGGGGAGCAGCAGACAGGGTGCTGGGGCAGGGTGCTGGTGGGGGGGGTCTGCCCAGGGGGAAGGGACAGAGACAACCGGGGCCAGTTCCTGGGGATCCCGGGTCTCAGGATGTGTGCAGGCTGCTCTTCCCCTCCCCTAAACAGCTGGTGCGCTTCCTGAAATGCCCGGTCTGTCGCTCCGCCAGGGACTTCCTTCCCCCAGCTGCCTGCCTGCGCAGGGTGTGTGTGTAGGAGTCCCGGGCTGCAGGCCAGCTCCACCTTCGCAGGGCGCGCTCTTCCTCCGCTCCCCACGACAGCCGCTTCCTGAGAAGTTGGAGCTGGCCTGCAGTCCCAGGGTTCCTTCTCCCTCCCCCTCCTCCTCCCCCCGCGCAGGCAGGCAGCAGGGGAAAGTCCCCAGTGGTGCGACAGACCCGGCATTTCAGGAAGCGCACTAGCTCTTTAGGGAAGCAGCCTGCCCAGAAAGCAAAGCCCTTAGTTGCCCATTGCATAGGGGCCAAAGGGCTCGGCACCCTCTGATCCCGGGAATGCTGGCGCCCCCGCCCAGGCCATGTGACAGGCGGACGGAGGGAGGAGCCTGCTTAGGCAGATCAGAGCAGGGATGGATGCGCCTGGTCGGCTATCAGCCTCGGCTTGTCGGGTAGGCGAGGCACCGCTCGACGCGTCGCTCCCCCACCTTGCTGCCTCTGTATCTGAGGCACCACGGGGGGAGCCGGCTTAAAAGTCACCTCCCCCAGCACCGTCTCCGCGGGGGGAGCAGAGGAGGCAGAGGAGCAACGGGGGAAAGGGCGGGAGCGGGGACCAAAGCAGGCCCTGCTCTCATGGGTCCCGACTGCTGCGCCTCGCCCGTTGAAATGTTCAGGAGCCGCGGGTGGCGCAGCAGGTAGCCAGCGCCCCCTCCACTAATCGAGCAGTGGAGGGAAATTCCATCCGCTCCTCGCTCAGCCGGGGAAGGCACTGGAACGCCCCGGGTGGGAGCTCTGCTCCCCTTGGAACCAGACCGGGCACTGGCCCAGCGTCGCCCACGTCTCTGCTCTTTCGTAAGCCGCTCACGGCTGGCTTTGCTCGACGCGCCTCTGTGCCGCGGATACAGGCGCCTGGGCTGTCTCTTGGCAGGCGCTGCGGTTCGGTGTGGGAGAGGCCACAGCCACGGCCTCAGCCGTCTCTGGAGAATGCCGGAGCGGGGCTTTGCTGACTGCCCCTGCTTGCCCTGGCCGAGCGTGAGGGGCTGGCGAGGGAGGGGCGGATACAAGCGCTCCCTTCCCAAGCCAGGCAGGTAACGCCCGAGCGTCGGGGTCTGGGCTCCCCCCGTTGCCAGCTGAAGGACTGTGGTGGCGACGCAGTGCGGGAGGGCCCCTCTCTCAGCTCCCAGCTGCTCTTGCTAGGGCCAGGCTAAATACCTTCGCCAGCAGCCGCTGCTCCAAGACGCACTGGCGCCCTCAGGCCCTAGGGCCAAGCCGGCGCCAGCGGTGGGGGCCGCGCGCCACGTACCTGCCCACGGAGAAGACCGTGGTCTCGCCAGGGTGCATCTTGCCTTTGCCATCCTTGGACCTGCCTTGGCGATGCAGGGGGGGTCTCTTCCTCTTGCTGCAGTGGATGCAGGGCGCCTGTGCGGAGCCCAGGTGCACCGTGTGGTGATGGGGCAGGCCCCCATCCTGGCTGGTGCGGTGCGGGCAGAGGCTGCGGGAGGACAGCAGAGTCAGGGCAGCGTTCACACGCCCAGAAATGAGGCCCATTTACCGGAGGGTCTGGCTTCTCGGGGCCGAGGCATCAGCCCCCTCCCCCCATCTGCACATCCTCAGTCCTGGCAAGACACCTGCCCGCCAGGCCCTGAGGCTGAGTGGGCCTGGCCAGGGAGCTGGAGCAGACTCAGGCCCCCCAGCACGGGTCCCTGGGCTCTTGGCAATGGCTCTGAGAGAGCAGCTGGCTAGACCCTCAGGCCACACCCGGAAGGCAGGCCAGGCTCAGCCGAGGAGCCAGCCAGGTGGGTCAAAGACAGGAAGCCTGGGGCACAAAGGGGCTGCAGGGGCAACTCTGCACCCGTCCCGGCAGGGGAGAGCAGAGACGGGCAGGCCAGCAGGGCGAGAGCCGGGACCGAGGGGCGAGGGCTGGGTGCTTCGTGGCGGAGCGGTGCCGGGAAGGAGGATGAAAGGCGAAGCTGGTGGAGGGCAGAGGTTGGTTTTGGTTTGCCAGTGGTCCCCAATGCGGTGCCCGTGGGCGCCATGGCACCCACCGGGCCATTTCTGTGCACCCGCCGAGTGACCGGGGCCAGCCCCCCCCCGGGCACGTGGTGCATGGGCGGTGCCAGCCCCTGGGCGCGCAGCATATGGGTGGCTCCGTCCCCGGGTGCCCGGGAGCCCCAAAAGGTTGGGGACCACTGGTTTGGGGTTTGCTGGGGGCTCCAGGGGAGAGGCCCATGAGCCCTGGCCCTGCACGAAGGGTGAATGGAGCAGGTCCGGGAGCCTAGGCCGGACCCAGGTACAGACCGGGCCTGGGTTGTCTGCCAGGCGCGAAGCCCCGTGCGCTAGGGGATAAGGGCTGTAGAGTCCTGAGACGAGCTGACAGAAGGCGCACGGGGCCGAGAGGCGGGGCCGAAGACCTAAGGGAAGGACATGGGACGTCTGTGGTGCGGGACTCCCTGCTGCACCGGAGAGCGGGGCCACCGAGACCTGGCCGGCGACCCGCAGCAAGAGAGGAGGCAGATCGCTGCCAGCAGGGGGTGCTAGACCAGAAATTGCTGCTACGCTGCACCCCATCAACTCCTGCAGGAGCCTCACCTGAGCATAGGCACTGGCACCTCTGCTTCCCCGTCCCCCAGCATCTCCTTCAGGGCCTCCACGTTTGCTGGCAAGGAGAAGAAAGGGGAAGTGGGTGAGGCAGCCAGGTGCTTGGGAACCCCCCTCCCCCCGCACGGGAGCCAAGGAATCTTCCCCCCCCCCTTGTGCGGGAGCCAGGGAGCCCCCCCTCCCCTTGTGCGGGAGCCAGGGAGCCCCCCCTTCCCCTGTGCGGGAGCCAGGGAGCCCCCCCTTCCCCTGTGCGGGAGCCAGGGAGCCCCCCCCCCCCCCCGCCCCTTGTGCGGGAGCCAGGGAGCCCCCCCCGCCCCTTGTGCGGGAGCCAGGGAGCCCCACCTTCATTCTGAATGATGCACCTCACTATCTTCTCCATTGTGTCCTCGTTCAGCTCCTCCTCTTTGGCTGAAAGGAGAGAAAGTGGCAGCAAGTGAGGAGACTGGGGCAGCCCCTGGCGTGGGGCTCAGCCCCTGCCTGCCCCAGCTCTGAAGTGCCACGGAATAAAGGCCACAGCGCTCCAGACGTACCAGTGGAGAGCCTGGAAGCAAGGCTCAGCAGCCACCTCCCTGGGCCTGCTCTCGCACCTGCACTGCTCCGGAGGCCTAGCAGCAGCTGGAACGAGATGTTACTGGGCCCCGTTCTCGGGGGGGGGGGGAGCTCGTCACATCCCCTCGTAGTGGGCACGTGGTGGTAGGAGCTTCAGCGCAGCTCCTCCAGCCTCGCTCCCGTAGAGCGTCTGGGCCTTCCTGCCAGTGGCCAGGGAGGCAGGAGGAAAACGCTCCCTCTCATCGGCTGAGTTCCAAAGGCAAGAAGGCGGCACGTCCGAGAGGAACCACTTCGGATAAAGCCCAGGGCTCAGCCCCCCGTGCCAAGCCGCGTCTCGCCCAGCGCACTCCTGCTCTGCCGTGTGCCGGGGAAGCCGGACTCCTGCTCCCGTAAGTCCAGGGCGGCTGCATTCGAACCCCACTTTCCTGTACAGCTAGGTCACCGGCCCCGGGGACTCCAGAAACCGGCGCCAAAGCAGGTTGCGCCCCTGATGGCCGACTGGCCACTGCTCACACTCCTCAGCTGCCACGAGGCCCGGGGCCTTTGAGCGCCTGGCTCTGCCGTTTCATGCGCCTGATTCACTGGCATTAGGCACTGGGTGGAACGGGCGCCCAGTGAGTTGTCATGGGACACCACGGCCCTGACCCCAAGGCCCTCTCGTGCGGGTGCCAGGCCAGGCCGAGCCCGGCGGCCTGCCTCCAGGGGCAGAACGGGGCGTCACGGAGGGGCCCCGAGAAAAGATCTCTAGTGATTGGAAAGCTGAGCTGGGGAGCCCCTCCCCCAGTGCTGGGCCAGGCCTGCAGCCTCTCGCCAGCCAGCAAAGGGGCCTGGTCGAGCTCGGTGCTGTTGGCGTGGGCCTGCCAGCTAGGGCTGCCAGATGATTGAACCAAAAATACTGAGCACACCCCCCCCCACCAAAAACCAAACCAAAACCCACACCGGGAAGAAATTCTGTTGAAGGGGGGGAAAAGGGGAGACCAAAGTTGTTGATTAAAAAAAAAAGACTCCAAGGACTTCTTAAAAAAAAATTAAAATAAAACAGCATTAGAACAGCATGTCCCCTTTCAGCGCAGGGCTAGGGACGGGGTGGTGAGCACTAAGACCCCGGGGAAACAATGCTTCCCCAGCTCTTCTGACCCGCAGCCATTTTGTGCTGGCAGCCTTGGGGAAGCAGATCAGCATGGGGTCGGGGGGCTGGGGGTTTTGGGGGCCAGGTGCTGAGTGTTTGGAGGGTTGCCAGGTGCTGGCCAGGGAAAAATTCAGAAAATACCCGACATTTTAGGACATCTCAGGTGTCTCTGAATTTTTTTACCGGGCAGGAGCAGAAAATACCGGACGGTCTGGGTGAATACTGGACACCTGGCAACCCTGCTCCAGCGCCTGAGCGACCCCGGCTAACGACTGCAGGGCAGCCCACGCAGGTCTCTGGAGCCCAGCTGCTCCCGCCTGGCTCTGAGGCTACCCGGCGGTCCAGGCTGCACCTGTGCGGGTGGGGGGGGGCCCGGGGCTGCCCTGGGCTGGCCCCAGCTCGCTGCTGTGCGGTGGGACTCAGGGCAGTGACCCGAGAGCTGCTGGGGCACTTGGAAAAGGCCTGGTGGTGCCGGCTCTGCCAGGAAATTGCCGAGCGAACGTGGCCCCTTAGAGCGGCTCCGCCCCCAACTGGACTCACTGACCACCGGAGCTTTGCAGTGACCCGCCCGGGCCAACCAGCCCTTCCTGCTGCCCCTCCCCCGCCCTGCTGGCCACATGGCTCTCGGCGCCCTGAGCCGATCACCCCTGAGCCCACCCTGCAGTGGCTGGGGACACGCTGCCCCAGGCTGGAGGGAGACTGACCTGTGGCCGGAATCCCCGCCCTCCGCTGAAACCGACCTCTGGGGATTCTCTTTGTGGCCAGGGGCTTTAGCGTATGAAGCTTCATTTGCCCGTCGGTTCATTTTCTGCTGCCCCCTGTAATCACTGACAACCCGTTCCCTGAACCCTGCGTCTGTTTCCACAGGCCAGCTGTGCAATCCGTTCCGGGGGGAGCGCTGGGGCGTCCCGTCCTGCCTGCTGAAGGCGGGCGCTCTCCTGAGCAGCACGGCGCAGCTTGCTGTTGGGTGATGCTCGAGACCTTTATGGCATTTGTAACTAGGACTCCATTTGCAGCTGTGACACTTTGAGGTAAACAAGAACTGGAATAGACCGGTTTTTCCCGCCAGAAGGCAAGATTGGCTGCTTTTACCTCAGGCGTTGCACACAGATGTCCCTATAATCACTCCAGTTTCCCACCACTACTCAGATATAGGGACTACCCCTCCAAGAGGTCGGGTTCTTCTGCTGTCCCCACCTCTGTCTTGGACACCAGCGTGGCTGCTGAGGTGCTTCCTCCACACCCTGTAGCACAGGCTCAGTGGCTGCATCCGGGGCACGCCAGTCCAGTACCTGCTGCTGTCCCGTATGCCATCAGGAGAGTGACATCAGGCCGTGTTTCCTTATCATCATCTCCCGCCTTCTGTGGTGAAGGGCCAGAAGCTGCTGTGAAGCCGGAGGAATGCTCCGAGGACAGGGACCGCGTTCCGTGCCGTCGGTGGTGAAGACCCAGAGCTGCTCTTAGGGAACGTGCTCACAGACCGAGCCATCAGTATATCCTCATGGGATCTCCCTAGAGCACTGGTCCCCAACCATTTGAGGTTGCCAGGAGCCAGGGAGCATGGCCGTTCGCCCGCCGGGCGCCAGGGGGCGGGGACACTTGCGCGCCCGGGGGGCGGCCCCCCATAGCCACGCGCCCGGGGCCGGTGCCCCCTCCAAGGGCTGCGCGCCCGGGGCCGGCGCTCCCCCCCCGCAAGCGCCGCGCGCCTGGGGCCGGTGCTCCCCCCCAAGTGCCGCACGTCCGGGACCGGCGCTTCCCCCGCTGTGCACCGCGCGCCTGGGGCCAGCACCCCCTGCAAGCGCCGCGCGCCCAGAGCACGGGCGGCCAATCTGCGGCGCTCCTGGGGCCGACACTCACCGTGCGCCATGTGCCCGGGGCCGGCTCCAGCACCGGCTCCGTGCATGCGCCATGTGCCCGGGGCCAGGCCAGCCCCGAGCACTTGGCGGGCGCACACAAATGCCCCCGCAGGCACCGTGTTGGGGACCATGGCCCTAGAGCTTCTCCCTACGAGCTTTACATTAGCTTGAAGGTTTGAGGTCCTCGGCACCATCTGATCGTCAACCATCCACGACTGTAACATTTACCTTCCTTATTTGTCCGGGGTTTGTGATTTGGTGCTACAATTGGGGTTTATTGTTGTTGTGTTATCAACAAAACACGCCAGCTTAGCCTAATCCACAGAGAGCGGTTGGTACAGATGGTATTTCTCCTTATTTCAGGTAAAATCCTTCAAGTCAGAGCTGATCTGTTCTCTGGCCTGGCTCTAACAGCTTCTTGTACGTCCCCTTAGAGAGGGGAGGCAGTCTCAAAAGCCAGATTAAAGATAATCATCGATTGCTTCCCATGCCTTCAATAGAATCCCCCCAGCGCAGGACATCTTTCTTCCATTCGCCCAATGGAAAAATACCAAATTCAAGATGGATTCCAGCCCCAGATGGCACGGTCACATGTCTTTGTAAAACCAATCACAGTTTAGGCTTATAGGGAAAAAAACCACCACGTACAGATTGTTGCCTGGAGCATTGGGCCATTAATGTGACTGGCAGCTGGAAACTGTTGGCTTCCAATTAAAGTTTGAAATCTAGAAGCCTCTGCCGATTGGCTGAGCCTTAGTAGGGAGAGGGACTATTAGGCAGTCCAGGGCTTTATAAAGGAGTGAGTCAGCGACCAGGGAGGTTGCGAACAGGTGATTGCAAACAGGGAGTTTAGGGTGGGAGTTGGGAAGGGGGTGAAGTTCTTTTGTCTTTCCTTTAAACCCTTTTTTAGGACAGCAGGTATGACTGGTGATAGGTCTGCTGTTGTTACCTGCACAGCGTGTGCCATGTTTGTCTTCCTCCCAGAAGAAAGAAGGGATTTCATCTGCACGAAGTGCAAGCTGGTCGCCATTTTGGAGGAAAAAATTAGAGGACTGGAGGCCCAAGTGTCGCCCCTACACTCGATCAGAGAGGATGAAGACTTCTTCGTTAGAAGGCAGCGTTTAATCCTGCAAGCAAGGCAGGTGGAAGAGCCAGAGTGGGCAGTACGGGACCAGGAAGAGAACTGGCAGCATGACCACCACCCCCAAAAGAAGAAGGTGGGTGGTGGTGGTCGGAGACTCCCTCCTAAGAGGGACTGAGCCATCCATCTGCTGTCCGGACCTGGAATCTCGAGAGGTGTGCTGTTTACCAGGAGCTTGAATTCAGAATGTGACTGAGAGGCTTACCAAGCTGATCAAACCTTCGGATCGCTACCCCTTCCTGCTTCTCCATGTGGGAACTAAAGGTACGACCAAGAATGACCTTGAGTGGGTTACTATGGATTGTGTAGCACTGGGAAGAAGGATCAAAGAATTCGGAGCGCAAGTGGTGTTCTTGTCCATCCTCCCTGCTGAAGGGAAAGGACTGAGTAGGGATCGTCGAATTGAGGACGTAAATGCGTGGTTGCGCAAGTGGTGTCGCAGAGAGGGCTTTGGTTTCTTCGACCATGGGACTCTGTTCCGCGCACAAGGATTGTTGGGAAGAGATGGGATCCACCTAACCAAGAGAGAAAAGAGCATCTTTGCAGGCAGCTTGCAAACCTAGTGAGGAGGCTTTAAACTAGGTTCGTTGGAGGACGGTGACCAAAGCCCTGAGGGGAGTGGGGAAGTCGGATACCAGGAAGAAATGCAGAGAGGAAAGAGCAACAAAGGTGGACCCCTGATTCGAATGGAGAAGGTAGGGCATTTGACTGGTTATCTGAAGTGTTTGTACACCAATGCGAGAAGCCTGGGTAACAAACAGGAAGAATTGGAGGCCCTGGCCCAGTCCAAGACCTACGATTTGATTGGGATAACAGAGACTTGGTGGGATGACTCGCATGACTGGAGCGCTGTCTTGGAAGGGTATAGACTGTTCAGGAAGAATAGGCAGGGGAGAAAAGGAGGAGGAGTTGCATTGTATGTAAGAGAACACTATGATTGCTCAGAACTCCAGTATGTAGAGGGAGAAAAGCCTGTTGAGAGTCTATGGGTCAAGTTTAGAGGTGCAAGCAACAGCAGTGATGGTGTGGTTGGCATCTGCTACAGGCTGCCGAATCAGGTGGATGAGGTAGATGAGGCTTTCTTCAGACAACTGAGAGAAGTTTCCAGATTACAGGCCCTGGTTCTCATGGGGGACTTTAATCACCCTGACATCTGTGGGGTGTATCAATATGGCAGTACACAGACAATTTTGGAGAATGTTGGGGATAACTTCTTGGTACAAGTACTGCAGGATCCAACCAGGGGCTATATGCAGCTTGACCTGTTGCTCACAGATAGGGAGGAACTCATAGGAGAAGTAGAGGTGAGTGACAACCTGGGAAGCAGTGATCATGAGATGGCAGATTTCAGGACTCTGACCAAAGGAAGAAAAGAGAGTAGTAAAATACACACCTTGGACTTCAGAAAAGCAGACTTTCACTCCCTCAGACCTCTGATGGGCAGAATCCACAGGGATGCTAACATGAAGGGGAAAGGAGTCCAGGACAGCAGGCAGTATTTTAAGGAAGCCTTATTGAAGGCACAGAAAGAAAGCATTCCAATGCATAGAAAGAGAAGCAAATATGGTAGGAGACCGGATTGGCTCACCGAGGAAATCCTTGGTGAATTTAAGCACAAAAAGGGAGCTTGCAAAAAGTGGAAACTTGGACAGATGACTAGGGAGGGGTATAAATGTACAGCTCAAGAATGCAGGGGGTTATCAGGAAGGCGAAAGCGCAATTGGAATTGCAATTCGCAAGGGATGTGAAGGATACAAGAAAGGTTTCTACAGGCATGTTAACAAGAAGAACGTGATCAGAGAGGGTGTGTGGCCCCTACTGGATGAGGGAGGTAACCTACGGTATGTCTACACTGCCACCCTAGTTCGAAGTAGGGTGGCTAATGTAGGCATTCGAAGTTGCGAATGAAGCCCAGGATTTAAATATCCCAGGCTTCATTTGCATCTTGCCGGGCGCCGCCATTTTTAAATCCCCGTTAGTGCGGACTCCGTGCCCGCGGCTACATGCGGCACGGAGTAGGTAGTTTGAATTAGGCTCTCAAATTCGAACTACCGTTACTCCTCGTGGAACGAGGTGTACCGGTAGTTCGAATTAGAGAGCCTAATTCAAACTACCTACTCCGTGCCACGTGTAGCCGCGGTCACGGAGTCCGCACTAACGGGGATTTAAAAATGGCGGCGCCCGGCAAGATGCAAATGAAGCCTGGGATATTTAAATCCTGGGCTTCATTTGCAACTTCGAATGCCTACATTAGCCACCCTACTTCGAACTAGGGTGGCAGTGTAGACATACCCCCAGTGACAGATGATGTGGGGAAAGCTGAAGTACTCAATGCTTTCTTTGCCTCTCTATTCACGGACAAGGTGGGCTCCTGGACTAATGTGCTAAGTGACGCAATATGGAATGAAGATGGGCAGCCCTTGGTGGGTAAAGAACAGGTTAGGAACTATTGAGAAAAGTTAAACGTACATAAATCCATGGGTCCGGACTTAATGCATCCGAGGGTACTGAGGGAGTTGGCAAATGTCATTGCAGAGCCTTGGGCCATTATCTTTGAAAAGTCGTGGAGATCGGGAGAGATCCCAGGTGATTGGAAAAAGGCAAATGTAGTGCCCATCTTTAAAAAAGTGAAGAAGGACGATCCAGGGAACTATAGGCCGGTTAGTTTTACCTCAGTCCCTGGAAAAATCATGGAAGGGATCCTCAAGGAATCCATTTTGAAGCACTTGGAAGAGAGGAAGGTGATCAGTCAGCATGGATTCACAAAGGGCAAGTCGTGCCTGACCAATCTGATTAGCTTCTAAGATGAGGTAACTGGCTCTGTGGTTATGGGGAAGTCAGTGGATGTGATATACCTTGACTTTAGCAAGGCTTTTGATACGGTCTCCCACAATATTCTTGCCAGCAAGTTAAGGAATGTGGATTGGATAAATGGGCGGAAAGCTGGCTGGAAGGTTGGGCCCAGCAGGTAGTGATCAACGGCTCGATGTCAGGATGGTGGTCAGATTCCAGCAGTGCCCCAAGGTTCAGTTCTGGAATCAGTTTTGTTCAACATCTTTATTAATGACCTGGATGAGGGGATGGGTTGCACCCTCAGCAGGTTTGCAGATGACACTAAGCTGGGGGGAGAGGTAGACACGCTGGAGGGCAGGGATAGAGTCCAGAGTGACTTAGACAAATTGGAGGATTGGGCCACAAGAAATCTGATGAGGTTCAACAAGGACAAGTGCAGAGTCCTGCACTTGGGACGGAAGAATCCCAAGCATTGTTACAAGCTGGGGACCTACTGGCTAAGAATCAGTTCTGCAGAAAAGGACCTGGGGATTACAGTGGATGAGAAGCTCGACATGAGTCAACAGTGTGCCCTTGTAGTCAGGAAGGCGAATGGCATATTAGGTTGCATTAAGAGGAGCATTGCCAGCAGATCCAGAGATGTCATTATTCCTCTTTACTCAGCTCTGGTGAGGCCACACCTGGATTATTGTGTCCAGTTCTGGGCCCCCCACTACAAAAAGGATGTGGACGCATTGGAGAGGGTCCAGTGGAGGGCAAGCAAAATGATTAGGGGGCTGGAGCATATTACATATAGGAGAGGCTGAGGGATTTGGGTCTGTTTAGTCTGCAGAAGAGAAGAGTGAGGGGGGATTTGAGAGCAGCCTTCAACTTCCTGAAGGGAGGTTCCAAAGAGGATGGAGAGAGGCTGCTCTCAGTAGTGACAGATGGCAGAACAAGGAGCAATGGTCTCAAGTTGTGGTGGGAGAGGTCCAGGTTCGATATTAGGAAAAACTATTTCACTAGGAGGGTGGGGAAGCCCTGGAATGGGTTCCCTAGGGAGGGGGTGGAGTCTCCATCCCTAGAGGTATTTAAGTCTCGGCTTGACAAGGCTCTGGCCGAGTTGATTTAGTTGGGATTGTCCTGCCTAGAGCAGGGGCCTGGACTTGCTCTTCTGAGGTCTCTTCCAGCTCTATGGCTCTATGGTTCCTTAAGAACCACTCATGGCTTTCACTAGACATTCTTGATTAATAAGCAGGTTTTACACTTTGTATTTCTGACTTCACATACAAGACTGATACATGCCCAGATAGAATACCCGCATCCAGGGGATCACAGGTAACTTGCCCTGTTTTGCAGGGAGCATATTCAGATGATGCATACTTATATGTAGAAATGTATGTACATGAACATCTGTGCGTGGCGTCACAAGAACTTGTGCTCATTGACACGAGGGCTAAACTTACCCTATGTGGGACAAGCTGAAATGATGCTTTATTCTCCGCCCTGCTATTGGCTGCGGTTCTGCCCCCAGTCTCCGGCGTGCACCATGTACAGTGCCCAGGCTGCATGCCCAGGCGCACACAGCGCTGTATGACCAGTTACCCGCTGTGCCCTACGCACACTCGCTGTGCAGCTCAGCCCACCACAGGCTTACATCGACCCCCATTCCACCTTGCCACTGACTGGCAATGCCAAGACAATGCAGAATGGGTCCAGCTGAGGCCCCTGACCCTGCTGCCCAAACTCACTAGCCTGAAGCTCCGTCAGCGCGTCCTCTTGCTCCAGGTCCAGCTCATCGCGGAAGGTGCGGCAGCGATAGCCCTTCTTCTTCAGCACATGGCAGATCAGGAACCCCACCAGTCCCATGATGAAGAAAACCAGGACAAGCAGGAAGAGCATAGACATGCTGTGCTGGGGATCGGGGTCCCCATCGCTGGTGCTGTTCTGCTCCGACATCGGGATCTAGGAGACAGAAGGGAAGACGACTCAAACCCATGGCACACCCACTGCACACTGCCCTCCCACACTGACGGGCTCTACCGCCGCCAGCACACTGCTATCTACCCTTCCATGCCACCTGGCTCTACCGCCACCAGCATACTGCTATCTACCCTTCCATGCCACCTGGCTCTACCACCGCCACCATACTGCTATCTACCCTTTCATGCCACCTGGCTCTACCACCGCCAGCATACTGCTATCTACCCTTCCATGCCACCTGGCTCTACCGCCACCAGCATACTGCTATCTACCCTTCCATGCCACCTGGCTCTACCGCCACCAGCATACTGCTATCTACCCTTCCATGCCACCTGGCTCTACCACCGCCAGCACACTGCTATCTACCCTTCCATGCCACCTGGCTCTACCGCCCCCAGCATACTGCTATCTACCCTTCCATGCCACCTGGCTCTACCACCGCCAGCATACTGCTATCTACCCTTCCATGCCACCTGGCTCTACCGCCACCACCGTACTGCTATCTACCCTTCCATGCCGCCTGGCTCTACCGCCACCAGCGTACTGCTATCTACCCTTCCATGCCACCTGGCTCTACCGCCGCCAGCACACTGCTGTCTACCCTTCCATGCCACCTGGCTCTACCACCGCCAGCATACTGCTATCTACCCTTCCATGCCACCTGGCTCTACCGCCACCAGCATACTGCTATCTACCCTTCCATGCCACCTGGCTCTACTGCCGCCAGCACACTGCTATCTACCCTTCCATGCCACCTGGCTCTACCGCCGCCAGCATACTGCTATCTACCCTTCCATGCCGCCGGCACACTGCCTCGGACCGACCAATCCAACTCGCTGCACTGCCACCAGCACACTGCCCATGGACAATGCCTGGCCCTACCGCCGCCGGCACACTGCCCTCTGTCTTCCCACGCTGCCTGGCTCTACATCTACAGACGCACTGCCCTCCTATGCTGCCTGGCTCTACCGCCACCGGCACACTGCCCCCCTGCGCTCCCACACTGCCTGGCTCTACATCTACAGACGCACTGCCCTCCTATGCTGCCTGGCTCTACCGCCGCCGGCACACTGCCCCCCTGCCCTCCCACACTGCCTGGCTGTACCACCAACACATGGCCCTCTGCCCTCCTGTGCTGCTGGGCTCTACTGCCACCGGCACACTGCCCACTGCCCTCCCACGCCGCTGGGCTCTACTGCCACTGGCACACTGCCCTCTGCCCTCCCATGCTGCTGGGCTCTACTGCTGCCAGCACACTGCCTTCTGCCCTCCCACGCCACGTGGCTCTACCTCTGCCGACACACTGCCCTCTGCCCTCCCACACCGCGTGGCTCTACCTCCGCCGGCACACTGCCCTCTGCCCTCCCACGCCGCGTGGCTCTACCTCCGCCGACACACTGCCCTCTGCCCTCCCACGCTGCATGGCTCTACCTCCGCCGGCACACTGCCCTCTGCC
Source organism: Pelodiscus sinensis (assembly GCF_052426305.1). Lineage (NCBI taxonomy): Eukaryota > Metazoa > Chordata > Testudines > Trionychidae > Pelodiscus > Pelodiscus sinensis. Next base: position 41,676,234 of record NC_143067.1, on the reverse strand, counting down.
CTCCCACGCTGCGTGGCTCTACCTCCGCCGGCACACTGCCCACTGCCCTCCCACGCCGCGTGGCTCTACCTCCGCCGGCACACTGCCCTCTGCTCTCCAACGCTGGGTGGCTCTACCTCCGCCGGCACACTGCCCTCTGCCCTCCCACATCGCGTGGCTCTACCTCCGCTGACACACTGACCTCTGCTCTCCCACGCCGCGTGGCTCTACCTCCGCCGGCACACTGCCCTCTGCCCTCCCACGCCGCTGGGCTCTACTGCCACTGGCACACTGCCCTCTGCCCTCCCATGCTGCTGGGCTCTACTGCCGCCGGCACACTGCCCTCTGCCCTCCCACGCCGCGTGGCTCTACCTCTGCCGACACACTGCCCTCTGCCCTCCCACGCCGCGTGGCTCTACCTCTGCCGACACACTGCCCTCTGCCCTCCCACGCTGTGTGGCTCTACCTCCCGCCGACACACTGCCCTCTGCCCTCCCACGCTGCGTGGCTCTACCTCTGCCGACACACTGCCCTCTGCCCTCCCACGCTGCGTGGCTCTACCTCTGCCGACACACTGCCCTCTGCCCTCCCACGCTGCGTGGCTCTACCTCCCGCTGACACACTGCCCTCTGCCCTCCCACGCTGCGTGGCTCTACCTCTGCCGACACACTGCCCTCTGCCCTCCCACGCCGCGTGGCTCTACCTCCGCCGGCACTCTGCCCTCTGCCCTCCCACGCTGCATGGCTCTACCTCCACCGACACTCTGCCCTCTGCCCTCCCACGCCACGTGGCTCTACCTCCGCCGACACTCTGCCCTCCCACTCCGCGTGGCTCTACCTCCGCCGGCACACTGCCCTCTGCCCTCCCACGCCGCGTGGCTCTACCTCTGCCGACACACTGCCCTCTGACCTCCCACGTCGCGTGGCTCTACCTCCGCCGACACTCTGCCCCCCCACGTCGCGTGGCTTTACCTCCGCCGGCACACTGCCCACTGCCCTCCCACGCCGCGTGGCTCTACCTCCGCCGGCACACTGCCCTCTGCCCTCCCACGCTGTGTGGCTCTACCTCCGCCAGCACACTGCCCACTGCCCTCCCACGCCGCGTGGCTCTACCTCCGCTGACACACTGCCCTCTGCCCTCCCACGCCGCGTGGCTCTACCTCTGCCGACACACTGCTCTCTGCCCTCCCACGCTGCTGGGCTCTACTGCCGCCGGCACACTGCCCTCTGCCCTCCCACGCCGCGTGGCTCTACCTCTGCCGACACACTGCCCTCTGCCCTCCCACGCCGCGTGGCTCTACCTCCGCTGACACACTGCCCTCTGCCCTCCCACGCTGCGTGGCTCTACCTCTGCCGACACACTGCCCTCTGCCCTCCCACGCTGCGTGGCTCTACTTCTGCCGGCACACTGCTCTCTGCCCTCCCACGCCGCGTGGCTCTACCTCCGCCAGCACTCTGCCCTCTGCCCTCCCACGCTGCGTGGCTCTACCTCCGCCGACACTCTGCCCTCCCACGCCACGTGGCTCTACTTCCGCCGACACTCTGCCCTCCCACGCCGCGTGGCTCTACCTCCGCCGGCACACTGCCCTCTGCCCTCCCACGCCGCGTGGCTCTACCTCCGCCGGCACACTGCCCTCTGCCCTCCCACGCCGCGTGGCTCTACCTCCGCCGACACACTGCCCTCTGCCCTCCCACGTCGCGTGGCTCTACCTCCGCCGACACTCTGCCCCCCCACGTCGCGTGGCTCTACCTCCGCCGGCACACTACCCTCTGCCCTCCCATGCCGCGTGGCTTTACCTCCGCCGGCACACTGCCCTCTGCCCTCCCACGCCGCGTGGCTCTACCTCTGCCGACACTCTGCCCACTGCCATCCCACGCCGCGTGGCTCTACCTCCGCTGACACACTGCTCTCTGCCCTCCCACGCCGCGTGGCTCTACCTCCGCCGACACACTGCCCTCTGCCCTCCCACGCCACGTGGCTCTACCTCCACCGGCACACTGCCCTCTGCCCTCCCACGCCGCGTGGCTCTACCTCCGCTGACACACTGCCCTCTGCCCTCCCACGCCGCGTGGCTCTACCTCCGCCGGCACACTGCCCTCTGCCCTCCCACGCCGCGTGGCTCTACCTCCGCCAACACACTGCCCTCTGCCCTCCCACGTCGCGTGGCTCTACCTCCGCCGACACTCTGCCCCCCCACGTCGCGTGGCTCTACCTCCGCCGACACTCTGCCCTCTGCCCTCCCACGCCGCGTGGCTCTACCTCCGCCGGCACACTACCCTCTGCCCTCCCATGCCGCATGGCTCTACCTCCGCCGGCACACTGCCCTCTGCCCTCCCACGCCGCGTGCCTCTACCTCTGCCGACACTCTGCCCACTGCCCTCCCACGCCGCGTGGCTCTAACTCCGCCGGCACACTGCTCTCTGCCCTCCCACGCCACGTGGCTCTACCTCCGCCGGCACACTGCCCTCTGCCCTCCCACACCGCGTGGCTCTACCTCCGCCGGCACACTGCCCTCTGCCCTCCCACGCCGCGTGGCTCTACCTCCGCTGACACACTGCCCTCTGCCCTCCCATGCCGCGTGGCTCTACCTCCGCCGGCACACTGCCCTCTGCCCTCCCACACCGCGTGGCTCTACCTCCGCCGACACACTGCCCTCTGCCCTCCCACGCCGCGTGGCTCTACCTCTGCCGGCACACTGCTCTCTGCCCTCCCACGCCGCGTGGCTCTACCTCCGCCGACACACTGCCCTCTGCCCTCCCACACCGTGTGGCTCTACCTCTGCCGACACACTGCTCTCTGCCCTCCCACGCTGCGTGGCTCTACCTCCGCCGGCACACTGCCCACTGCCCTCCCACGCTGCGTGGCTCTACCTCCGCTGACACACTGCCCTCTGCCCTCCCACGCCGCGTGGCTCTACCTCCGCTGACACACTGCCCTCTGCCTTCCCACGCCGCGTGGCTCTACCTCCGCTGACACACTGCCCTCTGCCTTCCCACGCCGCGTGGCTCTACCTCCGCTGACACACTGCCCACTGCCCTCCCACGCCGCGTCGCTCTACCTTTGCCGACACACTGCCCTCTGCCCTCCCACGCCGCGTGGCTCTACCTTCGCTGACACACTGCCCTCTGCCCTCCCACGCCGTGTGGCTCTACCTCTGCCGACACACTGCTCTCTGCCCTCCCACGCTGCGTGGCTCTACCTCCGCCGGCACACTGCCCACTGCCCTCCCACGCCGCTGGGCTCTACTGCCACTGGCACACTGCCCTCCCATGCTGCTGGGCTCTACTGCCGCCAGCACACTGCCCTCTGCCTTCCCACGCCGCGTGGCTCTACCTCTGCCGGCACACTGCCCTCTGCCCTCCCACGCCGCGTGGCTCTACCTCCGCTGGCTCACTGCTCTCTGCCCTCCCACGCCGCGTGGCTCTACCTCTGCCGGCACACTGCCCACTGCCCTCCCACGCTGCGTGGCTCTACCTCTGCCGGCACACTGCCCACTGCCCTCCCACGCCGCGTGGCTCTACCTCTGCCGGCACACTGCCCACTGCCCTCCCACGCTGCGTGGCTCTACCTCTGCCGGCACACTGCCCTCTGCCCTCCCACGCCGCGTGGCTCTACCTCCGCTGGCTCACTGCTCTCTGCCCTCCCACGCCGCGTGGCTCTACCTCTGCTGGCACACTGCCCACTGCCCTCCCACGCCGCGTGGCTCTACCTCTGCCGGCACACTGCCCACTGCTCTCCCACGCTGCGTGGCTCTACCTCCGCTGACACTCTTCCCTCCTATGCCACCAGGCTCTACCACCACCCGCACACTCCTTGCCCCCACCCCTGACGGTGCAGGTCCTGGTATGCCTTGGCCTTTCCTTTTCCCCTCTTGGTTTGTTCCCAGTCCCCTCCTGGGCAGGCTCTTGGACTTTCTCAGGAGTAAGTGCCAGGGGCTGGACGCCTCAGTCCCCGCGCATGGGTCTCTGAGCCCGGGCGCCCCTCCCGGCTCTGGGACTGGGGAGGGCAGGAGCCGAGCCCCCCGCGGCCCCTTTGCGCGGTGCGTCTGTCCCGCCTCTGCATCTCCTCTGCCCGCGCTGCGGAGGTTTCCCAAGGACACTGCCGGCGCCGCTCGCCTCGCTCCATCCCCGGCCACCCCCGCAGGCTCCGGCCCTCGGGCTGCAGGGGCCCCGCGCTCTGCCCGCCCGGGTCTCTCCCTCGGGCCCTGCGGCGGGTCCCCTGGCGGGCTGCGCTTGTCATCCCGGGCCGCTACTGCGGGGCCCCAAGGGCACCGCTCCCGCCTGCTGCTCCGCTCCCGCCGGGCGGCCACTCACAGCGGCGGGCGCGGGAGCAGCGAGGCAGCGTCTGCCCGGCTCGGAGCCCTGCGCCAGCCGGACGGGGGGGGGGGCCGTGGCCGGAGCCCTGCGCCAGCCGGACCGGGGGGGGGGCGCCGTGTCCGGAGCCCTGCGCCAGCCGGACCGGGGGGGGGGGGCCGTGTCCGGAGCCCTGCGCCAGCCGGACGGGGGGGGGGGGGGGCCGTGTCCGGAGCCCTGCGCCAGCCGGACCGGGGGGGGGGCGCCGTGTCCGGAGCCCTGCGCCAGCCGGACGGGGGGGGGGCCGTGTCCGGAGCCCTGCGCCAGCCGGACGGGGGGGGGGCCGCGCCGGAGCCCTGGGGGGGGGGGGTGTCCAGAGGGGGGGGGGGGCGTGTCCTGCGCCAGCCGGACGGGGGGGGGGGGCCGCGTCCGGAGCCCTGCGCCAGCCGGACCGGGGGGGGGGGGGGGGGGGCCGTGTCCGGAGCCCTGCGCCAGCCGGACCGGGGGGGGGGCCGGGCCCTCCGGGGGGGGGGGCCGGGGGGGGGGACCGGGGGGGGGGGGGGGGCCCTGCGCCAGCCGGACCGGGGGGGGGCCCGTGTCCGGAGCCCTGCGCCAGCCGGACCGGGGGGGGGGGGCCGTGTCCGGAGCCCTGCGCCAGCCGGACCGGGGGGGGGGGCCCGTGTCCGGAGCCCTGCGCCAGCCGGACCGGGGGGGGGCCCGTGTCCGGAGCCCTGCGCCAGCCGGACCGGGGGGGAGGGGAGAGGGGAGGCTCTGCCTGGGTTTCAGCGTCCGTCGTGGCCGCCAGTCCCGGTCCTGTCCCGGAAGCCCGGTCCAGCAGCCGCCTCTCGCCCTCCTGCCATGCCGGGGCAGCGTCTGGTACCTGAGCCTCCTGCCGCCGCTCATCGGTCCTTTCTCCTCACCTGTCGCCTAGCAACCCAGCATCCCTGCCACGGGCTGCGGCCGGAGCATCCTTCTGTGCCTGGCCCGGCCTCGCGCCCCCTCTCTGGACCCCCGCAAAGCCCTGGCGCTGCGGGAGGGGAGTATCGGGGATCCCCGCGGGACAAGCCAGCAGCGGCGGGCGGGAGAGGCACGAAGGAGGCAGGTGCGGCGCCAGCGTTTGCAGGCTGCTCACGGCGCGGGGGGGCGGGGATCAGGGAACAAGAGCGGGCGCCTCCGTTTCCAACTCCCCCCTCCGCCCCCCTCCGCCTCCCCCGCCCGTGCCCGGCGGGCGCCAGGCGCAGTAGAGGGACGAAGCGGCAGCCGAGCTACCGAGAGGGCCCCTGCTGGGAGGGAAGGGGGCCGAGTCCTCTGCGCTGGGGGGCAGTGAATAGCAGCAGGCTCCAGCAGAGGTGAGAGCCGGGCTCTGGTGGCACCAGTGTGCTTGGCTGGTGCTGGCTGAGATTTCACAAGGGTCTACTGACAAACCCAACTTCTCCTGGCTCCCTTGCAGCCGGGCCTTATGCCAGCCCGGCCCGGCCCGGCCCAGCCCAGCCCAGCCCGGCACAGCTCAGCCCAGCCCGGCACAGCTCAGCACAGCCCTGCCGGGCCCAGCCCAGCACAGCACAGCACAGCACAGCACAGCCCAGCCCGGCACAGCTCAGCACAGCCCAGCCCGGTACAGCTCAGCACAGCCCAGCCCAGCACAGCTCAGCACAGCCCAGCCCGGTACAGCTCAGCACAGCCCGGCACAGCTCAGCACAGCCCGGCCCAGCCCAGCCTGGCACAACTCAGCACAGCCCAGCCTGGCACAGCTCAGCACAGCCCAGCCCAGCACAGCTCAGCCCAGCCCGGCACAGCTCAGCCCAGCCCGGCACAGCTCAGCCCAGCCCGGCACAGCTCAGCCCAGCCCAGCCCAGCACAGCACAGCACAGCACAGCACAAGCACAAGCACGGCACGGCACGGCACGGCCCAGCACAGCACAGCACAGCACAGCACAGCACAGCCCGGCCCAGCCTCTTGCTAGTCAGGGCAAGTGCAGCCCCAGACTGGCCCAGCTGGCGGGGCAGCAGAGTGTGGTACTGCTGGTCACCATGCTCTCCTGTCCCATCCCCCCAGGCAGGGCGGGGGGAGGGGGGATCCTGAAGCAGCTCTGGACACTTCCTCTCGGAAGGTCCCGCAAGGTCGCCCTGCCCCAAAGCCCTGAGTGCAGAGGCCTCCTGGCAGCTCACCCCCTCCCCCTCCCTGGTATTTAATAGGGGATAAGAACCCATCAGGAGAGCTGGTGAGACCACCCAGGTGCATGGCAGCTGCTCAGGGGCACCCAGCTCTGTGTCCTGCCCAGGCAGTGGCCGGGTGAGCAGCAGCTGGCTAGAGCCCAGAGCAGGGCCAAGGGAAAAGCACTGGAAGCCCAGGGCCGAGCGGCCGGCCAGCAGCAGGGCGACTGGGGCGTGTTCTGTAACTAGCTTGCACCAAGCAATGTGACCTCCCGCCACAGCGCAGGGGCCTTACCACGAAGCCCCAGCCCGTCCCCTAGACGCAAGCGGGACTGTGTGACAAAGATCCTACACATGCAGGTTCAGTTCAGTCCCCAGTCAGTCCCCTGGCTCAGTCTGTAGCCTCGCTCTCCCAGCAAAGCCGTGCTGGTCCAGAGCGGCTTTCTGAAGGGTGACTCGCTGGGAGTTACTGAGAGGTGAGAGCCGGTGAAATACCTGTGCAAGTGAGTCTCAGTCTCCCATTCTCAAGTGGTAGCAGAGACATAGCGATCTGCCAGTTCCTTTGCATTGTTGCAATGAACAAGACTTATGCCCTTTGTGGTTAAAGTTCTTCATTTGCATTACCCAGGGCTTCTTTCTCCCTGGCTGGGGATTTAGTGGCAGGGCTGCATGCAGGGTCCGTGTTTGCTCCTGCACCGTAATGGGAGACGGATACGTGACAGCAAAGCAGGCAGCATCCACGCCGTTCCAGGAGGGTTAAATGCCCCAGACCTTCTCCCATACGAACAAGCACTTTGAGCTGCGTTGGCCTTGTGTCCAGCCAGGCATTTGTAAGCGTCCAGTGAGGCCTGGGACTTGGGCATGAGCTGCCACCTGGTCTGCCAGTGCCACCCCAGCCTCCTTTCCAATGCTTCGTGCTGCCAGAGGCATCAGTGCCATTTGGCCCCTTTAACGCTGTTAATACCCCAACACCACAAAGGCAAAAGTGCCGACTCCCATATGCAACGGAGCGGCCAATTGCCCCCATCCGAGCAGGCACAGACCTGGCTGTCAGCCCAGGAATTCAGGACCTCTGGGCTTGGGGACTGTGGCTCATTTGACTGAGGAATGAAACCTCTCACCCTGAAATGTTCCAGCTAGTCTAGTCCACAGCGGCGCAGCCTGCCAGGGTATATCTGCCCAGCACTCCACTCTGCACTGGCTGCCTAGGGACACTGAGGGCAGCGTTGGATTTCTGCTGCCATGGTCAAAGCCCTCCATGCCCTGGCTGCCTGAGAACCTTTGCCTCACAGCTGAGACCTCCCTCAACAGCTGCATTCTAGCCAAGCAGGGCTGTGAGTCAGGGGTGCCTCAGAGGGATGGGGCCTTCACAGGCGCTGGGCCTCTGGCTTATTGCCCAAAGTGACGAAAATGACCAGAGGCTGCGCTGCACTTTGCTTCTCACGCAGTCACTGGTCACACGCGGCAAACACCCTGCCCAGCCCACAGCAGTGCGAACGCCCTGACTGACACCCTTCCTGCCCCAGCCACACCCAGGCAGGAACTCGGCTGGGGAAGATGCCTGCCAGTGCCAGGGACTGACAGGGATGTGCAGGCCGAGGGCTGGGGGACAGCCAGGCTCTGGGGTCATCAGCAATAAGGCCTGGATGTGTGGGAGCAACGGAGCTTGTCTGGCCGTGTTCAAATGTGCAGTTGTGGCTGTGTCAGTCTCAGGGATTGGAGACACTGTACTGGATCATCTTCTATTGGCGAGAGAGGCACGCTTCTAAGCCACTCGCAACTAGGCCGCTGACGGGGCAAAGGGGCAGCTGCCCCAGGGCCAGGCCATTCAAAGGGGCCTGGAGCCCCTGCCCATGGCCACTGCTGAACTGGAACGATGTGGGCTGGGAGATGGGCCATGGGGCAGAGTGGAGCAGGTTGCTCTGACTCCTGCTGCTGCGAGTGCGGGGTTGGGACGGGGACCATTGCTGGGGTGTTGTGCCCTGCCCCCCCCAGGTAATCCCAACAGCTGCCCTAGGCCTTGCAGGTCCCATCCATAGGATGGTTCAGGTGGCTGCCACTGGGGCCCCCAACACACAGGGTCTGGGGGCAGCCGCCCCATACCATCCTATGGATGAGTCTGCCTAGAACAGTTCCCCTTCCCTTCAGACCCACATAAGAAGAAAAGATTGTGGTGGGGAGATTTTGTCAGCGAATTGCTACATTTTGGCTAGCTCCTCTCCAGAAAGGCACGTTCCTGAAACTGACTCTTAATTCATAAGACAGCAGCTGCCTCAGTAGTCTGTCGTAGGGCTGTCCGATAGCTTTTTTGGGACAATCCTTTCTATTGCGATGAGAATTCCGTTAAAAGCATTTGCGGAAAATCATGCCAGTCTAGCTGTAGCCATCACGTCTAGGCTGGGCTGTGCCCTGGAGAAGCAATAAACCCTCTGTTCTTGCTGCTGCGGGGCTGCAGGGCCGGGAACCTCAGCTCCCCCTCACAGCACTATTAAAGACTGGCCCACTTATTTCTGTGGCTGTGCCTTGGGGAGGGCTCAGCTTCCTGCCCCCAGGCCCCTGAGCTGCCCAAGGCATGTGTGTGGGGCCAACTTCCCACGTGCTCTGAGCCCTGCCCCCTGCCCCTCCCCTGGCCGGTCAATACAGGGCGTGCAGGGGCAGCGCCTCGCCCCTCCAGCTCCCACGAGGAGGCGGCTCGGCGCTGCCTCTGGCCAATGGGCACTGCGGGGCGGTGCTGGGGGCGGAGCCTGCCACGGACAGCCCCGCCCACTTCCTCCTTCCCCTGTTCAGTGGCGTTCAGCGGAGAGCAGGGCGCCAGGCCGGGAACTCGCGCGAGCTGCGCGCGCAGCGACTCCCCCTGCAGCGGGCGGGGCCGGGCGCAGCCGCGCGCCAGGAGCCTGCCGGACCCCGCCCCCGGCCAACCCGCGCAGCCGCAGCGCCGGGCGGGCGAGCTCGTGCGAGCGCCGGGGGCGGGGCGGCGCGGTGACGTGCCCGGTTGTGGGCGGGGCGCGGAGCGGGGCGGCGGGTGCTGGCGGCGCCGCGCCATGGCTAAGACCGTGGCCTACTTCTACGACCCGGACGTGGGCAACTTCCACTACGGTGCGGGGGCGGGGCCTGTGGGGGGGGCGGGGTGTGGGGGGGGTCGGGGGGGGGGGCGGGGCCTGGGCAGGGGGCGGGGGGGCTGGGCCTGTGGGGGAGTCGGGGGGCTGGGCCTGGGCCTGGGCCTGGGGGGGTCGGGGGGGGCTGTGCCTGCAGGGGGTGCTGGGCCTGTGGGGGTGTCGGGGGGGGGGGGCCTGGGGGGGGCTGGGGGGGCCTGGGTGGGGGGCGGGGGGGCAGGGCCTGTGGGGGAGGGGGGGTTCTGTTGGGGGGGGGGGGTCTGGGCCTGCAGGGGGTGCTGGGCCTGTGGGGGTGTCGGGGGGGGGGCCTGGGGGGGGGGGGGTCTGGGGAGTGGGGGGGTGGGGGGGTGCAGGGGGGGGGCTGTGGGGGTGTCGGGGGGGCTGGGCCTGTGGGGGAGTCGGGGGGCTGGGCCTGTGGGGGTGTCGGGGGGGCTGGGCCTGCAAGGGGGGCTGGGCCTGTGGGGGAGTCGGGGGCTGGGCCTGTGGGCAGGGGAGTGGGGTGTCTGGCTGCAATCCAGTGTATGATCTGTGGGTGCTGATCGCCTCTATTGTTTCCAGGCGCAGGGCACCCCATGAAGCCTCATCGCCTGGCACTGACCCACAGTCTGGTGCTTCACTATGGGCTCTACAAGAAGATGATTGTAAGCATTGCTTGTCAGGTATTGGGGTTGGTGTCCTGGAAAGCCCTCCACATGGTTCAAATGTAACTATGTTAAAACGCGGCTATGAAATATGCTCGTCCCCATTTTATAATATGTCTTATTCTTGCTGACGAAAGTCATTTCGCCATATTAGGCTAGAACAGTGGTCCCCAACCTTTTGGGGCTGCCAGGTGCCCGGGGGCAGGGCTACTCAGGCGCTGGGCACCTGGCAGCAGGGTCACACACGCACCCAGGGGCGGAGCTGTGCACGTGCCTGGTGCTGGTGCCACCCATGCGCTGCACTCCCGGGGCCGGCGCCGCTCCCGTGCTGCACGCCCAGAGGCCGGCACCGCCCTTGCGCCATGCACCCGGGGGCAGGGCTGCCCAAACTCTCCGCACCTGGGGCCGGCGCTGCTCATGTGCCGCATGCCCACGCATGGGGCCGCCCAAACACCGTGTGCCCGGGGCCGGCACAGCCCTTGCACCACACACCCGGGGGCAGGGCCACCCAAACACTGTGCACCTGGGGACGGGGTCGCTCATGTGCTGCGCGCCCGGGGCCGACGCTGCCCATACGCCGTGTGCCCAGGGGGCTGGCACCGCCCGTGCACCCGGGGGTGGGGGCGGGGCTGGTCCCATTCACTCGGCGGCTGCACAGAAATTGCCCGGCAAGCGCCATGGCGCCCGTGGGCACCGCGTTGGGGACCACTGGCATGACTCTCTATTTGCTGGGGATGCTTTAAGTCAGTGGTTCTCAACTTTTCCAGAATTCTGTGTTCTTTTTAGGAGTTTGGTTTCTTGTCTGTATTTCAAGTTTCACTTCACTTAAAAATACATGCTTATAAAACGAGGTATAAAAATGCAAAAGTGTCACAGTGCACTATTACTGCAACATTTCTGACTTTCTCATTTTTGCCAAATAATTGCAAAATATATTGATTGAAATGTTTCTGCGATATTCCAGTGTGGTAGTTGAGCCTCTTTTTCACTTGTGAGCCTTATTCTTTTGGTTGACAGTGAAGTGACAGCAAGTTAGAGGTTTTTCTCCACATTGTGTCTCGGTGGCAGTCATAGCAGAAAATGAGACTGTTCAAAGATATGCCAACCTGAAAGATAACAGACCTCCCAAAGCATGATTCCCACAGTTAATGTACTCTTTTTCTGCATTGAACACCAGAACTAGGTTAGTATAGAATCATTATATTTGCAGACTATGGCCTGAGGGAAAACTGAAGAATATAATCTTGCTGTCCAGCAGAGAGGTTACTGCTGCTAACATTTGGCAAGATGAACAAGGTTTCTTACCCAGTTGCGTTGAGCTGAGTTGTGCTGAATGTTGGAGAAATCATTTTGCTCAGCTCAGTTTCCCCTATTTAGGCCTCCGTGATATATTAATAAAACACTGAAAAACAGGTAAAGTCTTTGACTTGACATTTGGACTTCCAGAATTTAGTTTTCTTGATAAAAGCATTCACTTTATCGTAAAGATTCAGATTGTTGGTGTCATGGCCTTTCATGGACAAATTGTAATCATTCAGCTTGCTAGATATGTCTGCAAGGTAGGCAAGTTGTACTAACCACAGGATGTTGTCAAACACAGAAACAAACAGGGATGAATGATCAGAGAAAAACTTATTAAATGGGTATAATTCAAAGCATCCATCAAGTACTTTGCCTTTTGAAAGCCAGTGAACCTCAGTGTGAAGCAACAATTCCTTATGATCTGACCCCTTCTCTTGACAAAGAATGCAAAACAGCTGAGCATGGAATGGCATGGATTTGATAAAATTGACAGTTCTGACATACTCGTTTAAAACTTGATGCAGTTCAGAACTTTTTTATGAAACAAGATCTCTGTGTGTTTGATGCACTGTATCGTCTGCAAGGAAGAATTTTCTCTCCTAGTCATTGTCTTGGCTCCGTCAGTGCAGACAAATTTGCATACATTCCAACTCAAATCCTGTACAGGCAGTCCCCGGGTTACGTACAAGATAGGGACTATAGGTTTGTTCTTAAGTTGAATTTGTATGTAAGTCGGAACTGGCTCCAGATTCAGCCGCTGCTGCTGAAACTGACCAGGGGCTGACTACAGGAAGCTGGAGGCACCCCGCCGCCGCTGTGGCTTTGCTCCCCGTGTCCCTGGTCTGCTGGAGATGGTCCCCAGCAGACCAGGGGCACCCGGAGCAGCTTTTCTCGCCCCGGAGGTCGAGGTGGTGGGACCGCTGCGCTCTGGGCGGTCCCGTTGCCTGCGAGCTCCGGGGCGAGAGAGCCCCGTTCGTAAGTGCGGATCCGACGTAAGTCAGATCCGCGTAACTTGGGGACTGCCTGTATTTTAACAAACTGACTTTTATTATAAAAAGATCCTTTTCAGTAGTGTTTGCCTTTATACTTTTTCAAAATGTTACATGCTCATTGATATCCATAGTTTCAGAGTAGCAAATGTAAGCACTTAGCAGAGCTTCTCCACTAGTATCCGTGAACTCATCAAGCTGAAGGGCAAATGTTTTTGCCATTTTAAGTTTCTCTACGAATTGAGAAACAATATCCTCAATGATTTCTTCTATTCTGTGATAGTGTCATCTGAGAAGGGTACTTTCTTGAGAGTATTGGCTGTTTTTTTTTTTTTTTTTTTAATCAAGCATGTGTTCTGCAAGCACCACGGTGGCAGGCAGAATAAGATCTTTGATTTTGCTGCCAGGAAGGAGACAGCATATGAAGCTTTGAGTGCTTTTGTAGAAAAAGTTGAAGCTTTCATTTTAAGCTGGGAAGTCTAGAACTCCGCTCTTTCTGAAAAAAACCTCCTATCGGCTTACCCGCATGTACAAGGTGTTTTTTGTTATCAAATGTCATTACAAATGTGCTGGCTCCATACTTTTATTTGATAATTTCTCCACAAAGGAAACACAAAGCTTGAGGTGGATTGCTATTTGTAGATGTGACTCCAAAAACAATATATTCCTCCCAGAACTGATGGGATTTTTTTAGTCCTATTCACTTTCTTACAGCGTTTACTGTCACTGCTGCTTACAGCTCATTTAAAAATCTGAATTTTTATATTGTGCCATGACAACTTCAACTTCATTAATGTGCTTACATGCATCAGCAAATGACATAAAATGCATGTCTAGTACCATGAGTGTATGTGCATTATGTTACCGTATAATATAATATATAGAGCAGTATAAATAAGTAATTGTATGAAATTGTAGTTTGTACTGACTTCACTGGTGCTTTTTATGTAGCCAGTTGTAAATGTAGGCAAATGCCTAGATGAGTTGATGTACCCACTGGAAGACTTCTGTGTAGTCCAAGTATCTAGCTTCTCTTTAAACTCTGTTATAGTCCTAGCCTTCAAAGCCTCCTCTGGCAACGAGTTCCACAGGTTGACTACACGCTGTGTGAAGAAGAACTTTCTTTTATTAGTTTTAAACCTGCTACCCATTAACTTCATTTGGTGTCCTCTAGTTCTTATATTATGGGAACTAATAAATAACTTTTCTTTATTCACCCTCTCCACACCACTCATGATTTTATAGACCTCTATCATATCCCCCCCTCAGTCTCCTCTTTTCTAAACTGAAAAGTCCCAGTTGCTTTAACCTTTCTTCATATGGGACCCATTCCAAACCCCTAATCATTTTAGTTGCCCTTTTCTGAACCCTTTCCAAGGCCAAAATATCTTTTTTGAGGTGAGGAGACCACATCTGTACACAGTATTCAAGAGGTGGGCGTACCATAGTTATATACAGGGCAGTAAGATATTCTGTGTCTTATTTTCTATCCTTCTTAATAATTCCTAACATCCTGTTTGCCTTTTTGACCGCCGCTGCACACTGTGTGGATGTTTTCAGAGAACTATCCTCTATCAAGATCTCTTTCCTGATTTGTCAAAGCCAAATTAGCCCCCATCATACTGTACGTATAGTTGGGGTTATTTTTCCCGATGTGCATTACTTTACACTTATCCACATTAAATTTCATTTGCCATTTTGTTGCCCAATCACTCAGTTTGGTGAGATCTTTTTGAAGTTCTTCACAGTCTGTGTCTGTCTTGAGTATCTTAAACAGTTCAGTATCATCCGCAAACTTTACCACCTCGCTGCTTACCCCTTTCTCCAGATCATTTATGAATAAGTTGAACAGGATTGGTCCCAGGACTGACCGTTGGGGGACACCACTAGTTACCCCTCTCCATTCTGAAAATTTACCATTTATTCCTACCCTTTGTTTCCTGTCTTTTAACCAGTTCTCAATCCAAGAAAGGACCTTCCCTCTTATCCCATGAGAATGTAATTTACACAAGAGCCTTTGGTGAGGGACCTTGTCAAAGGCTTTCTGAAAATCTAAGTATACTATATCTACGGGATCCCCCTTGTCTGCATGTTTGTTAACCCCTTCAAAGAACTCTAATAGATTAGTAAGACGTGATTTCCCTTTACAGAAACCATATTGACTTTTGTCCAACAAATTATGTTCTTCTACGTGCCTGACAATTTTATTCTTTACTATTGTTTTGACTAGTTTGCCCGGTACTGAAGTTAGACTTACCTGTCTGTAATTGCCAGGATCGCCTCTAGAGCCCTTTTTAAATATTGGTGTCCCATTAGCTACCTTCCCGTCATTAGGTATGGAAGCTGATTTAAAGGATAGGTTACAAACCACAGATAATAGTTCAGCAGTTTCCCATTTGAGTTCTTTTAGAACCCTTGGATGAATGCCATCCGGTCCTGGTAATTCGTTAACATTAAGTTAATCTATTTGTTCCAAAACCTCCTCTAATGACACTTCAATCCAGGACAGTTCCTCAGATTCATCACCCACAAAGGACGGTGCAGATTTGGTAATCTCCCTAATGTCCTCAGCCATGAAGACTGAAGCAAAGAAATCATTTAGTTTCTCCGCAATGGCTTTATTGTCCTAGATTGCTCCTTTTATATCTTGATCGTCTAGAGGACCCACTGGTTTTTGAACAGGCTTCCTGCTTCTAATGTACTTAAACCATTTTGCTATTTCTTTTTGAGTTTTTGGCTAGCTGTTCCTCGAAATCTTTTTTTGCTTTTCTTATTATATTTTTACACTCCATAAACACTGTCAAATCTTCCTTTCTATTTATCTCACTAGGATTGGACTTCCACTTCTTGAAAGATGCCTTTTTGTCCCTTGCTTTTACATGGTGTTTAAGCCATGGTGACTTTTTTAGGTCTCTTACTATGTCTTTTAATTTGGGGTATACATTTAAGTTGGGCTTCTATTATGGTGTCTTTAAAAAGTTTCCATGAAGCTTGCAGGGATTTGGCTCTAGTCATTGTGCCTTTTAATTTCTGTTTAACTAACCTCCTCATTTTTGTGTAATTCCCCTTTTTGAAATTAAATGCCAGAGTGCTGGACTGCTGAGGTGTTCTTCCCACCATAGGAATGTTAAATGTTATTATATTATGGTCACTATTCCCAAACGGTTATCTCCTGGAACTGATCCTGCACTCCACTCAGGACTAAATCGAGAATTGCCTCTCCCCTTGTGGGTTCCTGTACCAGCTGCTCCAAGAAGCAGTCATTTAAGCCATTGAGAAATGTTATCTCTGCTTCTCCCTCCTGAGGTGACATGTACCCAGTCAATATGGGGATAATTAAAATCTCCCATTAAAATCTCCCATGCACAGATCGCCCGAACCCGGCTCTTCCGGGTTGTAATCTACTCGCCCTGGGCGAATAGATTACATAGATTGTCGAGCCCTGCCCATTATTATAGAGTTCTTTATTTTGGTAGCCTCTCTAATCTCCCTCAGCATTTCTATGTCAGTATCACTGTCCTGGTCAGGTGGTCGATAATATATCCCTACCGCTAAATTTTTATTATTGGAGCATGGAATTACTATCCTTAGCGATTCTATTGAACATGTTGATTCATTTAATATTTTTATTTCATTTGATTCTGCATTATCTTTCACATACAGTTCCACTCTGCCCCCCACATGGCCTGCTCTATCCTTCCGATATATTTTATATCCCGGTATGATTGTGTCCCACAGATTTTCCTCATTCCACCAGGCTTCAGTGAGGCCTATTATATCAATCTCCTCCTTTAATACAAGGTACTCTAGTTCACCCATGTTATTAGTCAGATTCCTAGCATTTGTGTAGAAGCACTTTAAAAATTTGTCACTGTTTATTTGTCTGACATTCCCCTGATGCATTGGATTCCTTTATATGTGATTGTTTGTCTGTTCTGGCCCATGGTTTGTCCTCTCCCCTCCTCTCTTTCTGACTACAGCTTAGAGAATCTCTATCAATGGATTCTCCTCTAAGAGAAGTCTCCATCCGATTTATGTGCTTCTCCGCACCAATCAGCTTTCCCCGATCTCTTAGTTTAAAAACTGCTCTACGGCCTTTTTAATGTTTAGTGCCAGCAGTCTGGTTCCACCCTGGTTTAGGTGGAGCCCATCCTTCCTGTATAGGCTCCCCCTCTCCCAAAAGTGTCCCCAGTTCCTAATAAATCCAAACCCCTCTTCCCTACACCATCGTCTCATCCACGCATTGAGACTCTGAAGTTCTGCCTGCCTACCTTGCCCTGCATGTGGAACTGGAACCATTTCTGAGAATGCCACAATAGAGGTCCTGGATTTCAATCTCTTTCCTAGCAACCTAAATTTGGGCTCCAGGACATCTCTCCTACGTCATTGGTACCTACATGTACCACGGCCACTGGCTCCTCCCCAGCACTACACATAAGTCTATCTAGATCCCTCGAGATCCTCAACTTTTGCACCAGGCAGATAAGTGACCATACGGTTCTCCTGGTCATCACAAACCCAACTATCTGTGTTTCTAATGGTCGAATCACCCACTGTTAATACCTGCCTCTTCCTAACAACTGGCATTCCCTACCCCTCAGAGGACTCCTCAGTGCGAGAGGATACCACAACATCCTCTGGGAGGAGGGTCCCAACTACGGGATGGTTTCTCTCTGCTCCCATTGAATGCTCTGTTCCCTTGAGACTTTCATTCTCCCTAAGAGCACTGGGGCTCTCAGACTGGAGGTGGGACAGTACTACAGTGTCCTGGAAAGTCTCATCAACATAGCTCTCTAGCTCCCTTAGCTCCTCCAGTTCAGCCACCCTGTCCTCCAAAGCCCGAACTCGGTCTCTGAGGGTCAGGAGCTCCTTGCAACGGGTGCACACATACGCCACCCGCCCACAGGGCAGGTAATCATACATGTTACACTCGACACAATAAACAGGATAGCCCTCACTCTGCTGCTGGGCTTCTGTCTCCATGTTTGTAATGAATAAGTTTAATTATAAACTGGGCTTCTTATTAAATGTCTGGAATATAGATTATTATAAAAGTTATGTTTAAAGAAGGTCAGGAGAAACTAGCGCCTTCTAACCTCCCCCTCTAAACTCCCTGTTCACTGCTCCTGTTCGCAGGCTCCCTGCTCGCTGGCTCTCAGCTTTATAAAGCCCTGGTAGCCCCTCCCCCGACTAAGGCTCAGCCAATTAACAGAGGCATCTGAACCTTTAGAAGGCCACAGCACACGCTCCTTCAAACAAACCAAACAGACAAACACAAGCTTGGCACACAGCAAGTAACCCCCCGCCCTCGCCCCCCACACACAAACACACACTACAGACAGCCACTTACCTCAAGGGTCCCGTATTTACTCCTCCTTTACCTAGAGAACCCCCTCTCAAAACTCCCTGTTTGCAGCTCCTATTCACAAGGAATAGTTTGCTTACGGCAGTAGTTGTTACATCTTACTCTGGAGCAGGTAGGCCTACATCCTCAAAGGTGCTTAGGTGTCTAACTCCCATTGAATTATGGTTGTGACTGTTTTCTTCCACTACTTGATCTGAGGAAGTGGGTCTGACCCACGAAAGCTCATCATCTAATAAACCATCTTGTTAGTCTTTAAAGTGCTACATAGTCCTGTATTTGCTTCAGCTACACCAGACTAACACGGCTACATTTCTATTACCATTGAATTAGGCACCTAACATCTTTGAGGATCTGGGCTTTATTACTGGCTTCTGGCTATTAAGCTAGATGGGTGGCAAGTCCTGGGTTTTTGCATAATTTAGATTCTTCAGAAGTTCAGAATTTCAAAGAGGCCTAATGAAGTGGGACAACCGGGCAGCACAGCAGTAGGTGAAATGCAATGACAGGCATGCAAGGTGATTCACGTTGGAAGGAATATATATTGCTGTCCTCTTATATTAAGGAAAAAGAAATCCGAGCATCATGGATAACTCAGTGACAACTGATTTCCTGGTGTTGGGTCCTTAACACAATTGAGTTTTGTTTTTCTTCATTGAGGACATTGCTCTGGGGCGGGGCTGGGGGCGGGGTTTAGTCTGCAGGCTGCCCCAGGGAGAAGACGGCCCTAGCCCTCTCTCACCACAGCAGCTTGGGATCAGGTGAGAAGTGTGTCTCTGTGGTCACTGCAGCTCCAGTGAGCACAGCCAAGGGAAGATGCTTGTTCTCTGGCTGGGATGAGTCCAGGGTCATCTTCCCTTGGCACTCCCCATCCAGAGTGAGGGATGCAGCAAACTGTGCACATTCTCCTTGCTCCCTGCTGAAGGGGAACAGCCAGCAATGTTCCCAGATGAATAAGCTTCAACCCCACCCACCATCCCTAAAGGGTACCTGGGGGTGGGAGGCTTGGGGATGGAGCAGTCCATGGGACGGCCGGTCCCCAGCCAGCCCCTTTCACTTACCTGGTGATGGTCTCTTTGCTTTGCATAAAACCATATAGAAATCTCACTCCAGTCACGTCCTATTTTCCTGGCACAACCAAACCATTACCTTGCTGTAAGTGATAAGAGGAAGTTGTACACTGAATTTGGTGGCCCTAGTTCTTACTGTTTCAGAAGAGTTCTTGAGCCAACAGACATGCAAATGCAAATACAGGCAGTCCCCGGGTTACGTGCAAGATAGGGACTGTAGGTTTGTTCTTAAGTTGAATTTGTATGTAAGTCGGAACTGGTACATGTTTTGGGGGCTGGAGTTAGGTGGAAAAGACCCTGATTCTCATACAACTTCCTTATTCTAAGAAAAACACATACTGTTTTGATATGAAGGTTTTTTTCGTTGATATTTTAATTAAAAATTGATCATAAGTTTCAGTGTTTCATGCTATATCCAAATCTTCCTTTTTGGGTACCTGAAAGATCCCAGTTGTTCATTTAATAGTCAGAATATTTGTTTTTTATAACTAAAAAAAGTGTATTCAATGCATATTACTGTTCCAAATAGAATGTTACAGATGGTTCAGTGAAATGGGTATTAAGTGTAATCAATAGTCATTGGCGAGCACAGTGAAATAGTGATACAATCAAAGCTGTTGTTGTATTCTGCTGAGCAGAAAATGGAAATCCCTTCCTGTGACGTGTGTGTGTGAATTTATCCACAGGATTAATTTTAAAGAAAAATTCTGTGTTGGGAACAGGAGTTTAGCCACAGGTGGGTCCTCATTGTCCACTCACCCACTTTGCAACCAGACCCATCCCCTCGGGGCTTACCCTGCTCCGCTCCAGCCAGAGTGTGGGGTTGGGGCTTATCCCCTCTTCCCCTCTGCCCTGCTCTTCCCCATTCTTGCCCACCCACACCACTGGGTAATTTTTCAGCTTCACCTCTGCCAGGCTGGAAGGGACTTGTTAATTTCACGTGACGCTAACAAGATACTTGCAGCTCTAGTGCTGAAGAGGGAAAGAGCTGTTGCTCCCAAGGTGGGGACTGTAACACAATGGGTCTCACTGCCTGCTGCTCCCGCTGTTCCCTAGGAAATTAATTTTTCCGCTCTGGGGTGCCCCCTTTTGGCTGGTGTCTTGTTCTTCCCAGCAGACTCGCGTCCTCCGCGGCGAGAAAAGCCGCTCCGCGTCTCCCTGTTCTGCTGGGGTGTGGGGAGGGGGGCGCTAGCTCCGCGTCTCCCTGGTCTGCTGGGGGGAAGTGCCCCCCGCGACGCCGGAGGCAGCGACAGTGGTGGAGGCACCCCGCACTAGCTGCGCCCCCCCCCCGTTTGTAACTAGGGATCTGACGTAAGTCGGATTGATGTAACCCGGGGACTGCCTGTATACATTAGATGGTATATCTTTGCATGGAAATTTTGTTCACCTCTGATGACCCTGTCTCAAGATGTAACAGAAAGAGAAGAGGGTTACAGACTGGTACTGAAAGAGGTTCACAGAGCTATGAAGAGAAATGGGGAAAAACTTCGGTCTTAAACTTGAGACGGCAGACAAACAAGAGGGCATGATTCAGTGACACAAAGTTATGGATGGAGTAGAGAAGATAAATCATTTCCACACAATAGCAAGGAGGCGTTCCATAGAATGAAAGGCAAGAAAATTAATGGATGTCCAATGCATTCTTTTTTGAGGTAGTCTTTGCAAAATGTGTTGGTTGCTGCTGGGTTTGGGGAACCTTTCAGAAGAGCCATGTTTGTTTGCTCCCTGGGCACCCCTCTTGTAAACTGGCTCAGGATGTTCACCAATACAAGAGGTTTGGCGTTTGCCAGTTGCCTGAATTCCTCCTTTTCTGCACCAATGTGTGGGTAAATAAGGTGTGTGGCAGTGCGGGCATGAGGGGGTCTTTGTTTCATGCTAGCTAGTGGGTTTTGATAGTGCTGTAGGCAGTTTCTTCACCACTGTATGGACTGAATTCCTTCATTAGCTGGCTCTGTTCTTCGGTGTTGTGTCTGATACAGACCATAAGACACACAAATATTTAATTGTTGTGTCCTCAGTCTTCCCAGGGCCCTTGTCTAATGTGCAATGGGAGCAGTTGTTCCTGGTGGTGTACTGTGTGGTGGGTTTTATGCCTCTTGCATCAATGAACAGGTATATTCAGCTCTGTGCATTCTTGATGATCAGTGCACTTCATTGCAACCAGGGAAATGCCGCGTTAACAGTCTCCCTTGCCTGAGACATGACACTTAATCAGTGTGTCTCCCTATTTAAATGTCTCTTCTAGAGCAGAATGTGATGTGTGGGAAGGGGAAGACCTGCAGCAGTACTAGTTCCAAACCTCCCGCGCTCTCCCCCCACTACTCTCATTAGCATCCATCTTCTCCCCTTCCCATCCCGGCACTAGTATTCCTTACCGTGGCATGCGCGATCTCTGAGCCTGCATTTCCCACCTCCCGTTCTCAAACACCCTCATCAGCCATGGTTTCTTGCCATGACTACATCATGGCCACAAATTACTGAGGTGAGAAATTGTCAAAGATCACGGGATTAGGGTCATGACACTAAACTGAGGCTGGCTTGGAAGTCCTGAGATGCCTTTGTCTAAATCGGGGTGGGCAATAATTTTTGTCGGGGAGCCACTCCAAGATTTTGGAAAGTGGTGAGGGCCACGCTCTGCCATGCTCTTAATGGAAGAGGTGCGGGGTCTGGGATGGAGTTTGGGTGCAGAAGGGAGCGTAGGGTAAGAGAGTGGAGTGCGGGAGGGAGAGTGGGGTCTGGGAGGGAGTTTGGGTAAAGGAGACAGTTGTGACCTAGAGGAGGGAACTGGGGTGTGGGAGTTGTAACCTACGGTAGAAAGGGGTTGTGATCTGGGGCAGGGGGATGGGATGCCAGATATGGGAGGGGGCACTGGTGCAGGAGGGGGGGCAGAGGATTGGATATGTTGAGTAGAGGGGTGGGGGGCAGAGCATTGGGGAAAAGAGGGGCTAGGATGCCAGAGGCAGGCTCTGGCCAGGAGACTTACCAGCCAGCAGCCCTGCCTGCCTGCAGAGCTCAATGCTTGCAGAGCTTAAAACGCTTCTCTGCCTGCCTGGCTGTCCTATGCCTGCACAGGCTGCACGGCCACATGCTTGTGTGAATAGCTGCGCTGGAGGGGACGGGGGCATGGTTATTCAAACAGGAAGCTCCCATTGGCCAGCTTCTTTCCAGAAGCCGGCCAATGGGCTTGTGCTCGGGGTGGGAGTTAAGCCTGGAGCCTCTCCCTTGCGCGTTCCCCCTTACCCCCCGGGCTCACAGGTTTTAAAGAGAACTGTTTTCTGAGTGGCATGCAAGGCTGCAGGAGCAAGCAGAGGAGCCTGCCTGGGACTCCCCAGTGTGTCCACAGGCCGGATCTGGTGGCTTGACGGGCCAAATTTGGCCCACGGGCCATATTTTGCCCAGGCCTGGTTATTTTCAGTATTGCAACACACTTTCATTGCAGTGAAGTCATGAGTTCTAGTTATCGGAAGGGGATTATCAGAGTTTCAAACTTCTGTGTTTGACAGTGTCATTATCAGTCTCACTGGTTAGACCTCATAAATAGGGAACATTACACACTTACAAGCCAAATGTTCCCTTCTGTCTTGCCTGTGCAGCTAGGCAGCATTTGAACACTTTACCGTTTATTACACTGGCCACGCTATTGGCAGGTGGCGATATTGCTACACTTGTAGCTCACAAAGCAGGCTGTTAACATATTAAGGTTGCAAAGTCAAGTACTCAAAGTCAGGAAGTCTTCAGTGGTTACACATTTATGGGGGGGGAGGGAGGAGGAGGCAGGAGCCAATGTGCTCTCACCTGTTCTCCCCCCCATAGCAGCGGGTGAGGCGGAGGCTTCGTGTAACCGGGCATGTTAACCAGTGAACCCAGGCTCATCAGGCACCTGTAAACAGTTACACTTTGACACCGTAGTGTGCAAGGAGATGGTGTCAGAGATTTCTGTTGGTAGCAGAGGAGTGGGGGTTCCTGGGATCTGGGTTTCCATTCCAGGTTCTTTGTGGGGGAGGGAAATCTGCTCTGGAGGTCATAAACTCTTCTGTCCGTGTTCCAGTTTTGTCTCCTCCCAGCTTCTTGTTCCAGTCTCCTTGCCTAGCCAGACCGTTTCCCCTTTGGAGCCCCTAAACTTCCATCCTCCTTGTCCAGCCAGTCTACTCCACAACCCCCCTTCTGAGCACAGGAAAGAGAGCCCCCCTGTGTTCAGCTCCTGAAGCTGAAAGCAGCAGTTGCAGGGGAAGATATGCTTGGCTGCTGGAGCATTGGGCAAGAGTATGCAGACTGTGGACAGAATCTTTGGTGAATTGAGCTGGGCTTTGCTTACAAGTCTGTATTGAGCATTCCAACATCATAACCATACTGCATCAGTCCAAAGGCCCATCTAACTCAGCATCCTGTCTTGCTACAGTGTCTAATGCTAGGTGCCCCAGAGAAAAGGAGCAGAATTGGTAATCAAGTGATCTCTTCCCTGGTGCCCATCCTCAGCATCTGACAGAGGCTAGGGACACCGTTCTTACCCATCCTGGCTAATAGCCATTGATGGATCTAAGCTCCACGAATTTATCTAGCTCTTTTTTCAACCCTGTTATAGTCTTGGCCTTTACAACATCCTTTGTCAAGGAGTCCCACAGGTTGACTGTATTGTGTGAAGAAATATTTTCTTTTGTTTTAATCCTGCTACCTGTTAATTTTATTTGGTGACTAGGAATGTTAATGTGTAGCCAAGTACATGGTTCATTTATTAGTTTGGGCTCATCCATTAACTCTCTGTTACATGCACACCCCTTCTCCTGCCTCTGTATCAGAGATGGTAGGGGAGGCAGGAGCCGACGTTCATGATGTGGGTGTACCATGATTTATGTAGGGGCAATGAGATATTTTCTGTCTTCTTCTCTGTCTCTTGCTTAATGAGCCCCAATATTCTGTTTGTTTGTTTTTTTGACTGCCGCTGCACATTGAGTGGGTGTTTCAAAGAAATAGCCACAATGATTCCAGGATCTCTGTCTTGAGTTGTAATCACTAATTTAGTCCCCATCATTTTATATGCGTGCTTGGGATGTTTTTCAATATGCATTACTTTACATTTATCAACATTACAATTCGTCTGCCTTTTTGTTCCCCAGTTGCCTACTTTTGAGAGATCCTTTTGAAGCTCTTCACAGTCTGGTTTGGACTTAACTATCTTGAGCAATTTTGTATCATCTGCAAATTTTGCCACCTCACTGTTTACCCCAGAGCTACTCTACACATGACCTGTTTGTTTGCGGCCCATGGTGTGGTTTGGTTTATGTAGGGCTCAAACTAGGGGAGAGGATGTTTATTCTGTGCTGATGGCATTTTTTGAAGGACCAGGAAAATGCATTGATTTTGAAGAAGCTTACTTTGGTACTCCCTTCGTGGTTGGAAAAGAGAAGGGGCTAATTTATTTGCTGAAGAAAAATCCAGTTTCCAGATTTCTTTTCATACCATTGCATTCT
This sequence comes from Pelodiscus sinensis, assembly GCF_052426305.1. Lineage (NCBI taxonomy): Eukaryota > Metazoa > Chordata > Testudines > Trionychidae > Pelodiscus > Pelodiscus sinensis. The sequence continues at coordinate 41,651,864 of NC_143067.1, read as the reverse complement.
GCACCAAGAACAGTTGTGCAGCAAACAAGAGAGGATTTCTAAAGAGCATAATGGATAGTGTCACAAAAATCATCAGCGTCATTGTTGCAAATGCCTTGAAACTGGCATGATTTTCCGCAAATGCTTTTAACGGAAAAGTTTTCCGTTAAAAGCATTTGCGGAAAAAAAGTCTAGATTGGCAGGACGCTTTTCCGCAAAAGCACTTTCGGCAGAAAAGCATCCGTGCCAATCTAGACGCGCTTTTGCGCAAAAAAGCCCCGATCGCCATTTTCGTTATCGGGGCTTTTTTGCGCAAAACAAATCTGAGTTGTCTACACTGGCCCTTTTGCGCAAAAGGACTTTTGCCCGAATGGGAGCAGCACAGTATTTCCGCAAGAAGCACTGATTTCTTACATGAGATTGTCAGTGTTTTTGCGGAAATTCAAGCAGCCAGTGTAGACAGCTGGCAAGTTTTTCCACAAAAGCAGCTGCTTTTGCAGAAAAACTTGCCAGTCTAGACACAGCCAGACCGTTTGGAGCTTTAGCTGAGTATGAAACAGTCTGGTGACTTGGCAATGCTTGCAGAAGTTAGATGGCTGAGTCAAGGCAAAGTGTTAGATCAGTTTGTGGATTTACTGCCTGCTGTCTGAATATTTTTGGAGGCAGAGGATCACCAGCATTTACTGTCGTATCTAGGCATGACCTACTCATGTTGCTGTTCCTGGCCCACAGTGCCCTCTGGTGGACCAAAGGAAGAACTGCAGCAACACTTGAAGCCTTTTTCTATGTGAAAATTTAGAAATCCGGAGAGCTCATTAAATATGTGCACACATATTAGTGCAGAATTCACCCAGGAGGAGAGGAGTTGCATGTTTCCACAAGCTCACCATGTGCTTCAGCTAACTTTTTGTCCTGATACTACTGATAGCTTCAGTTCAAACTCTTATGAAATACAGGATACATTTTTATGGCTGACCTAGAACAACGCTTCCTCAGCTCTCATCCACTTACGCCTCTTCTCTACCTACGCTACATCGATGACATCTTCATCATCTGGACCCATGGGAAGGAGACTCTGGAAGAATTTCACCATGATTTCAACAGCTTCCACCCCACCATCAACCTCAGCATGGACCAGTCTACACGGGAGGTCCATTTCCTGGACACCACGGTGCAAATAAGTGACGGTCACATCAATACCATCCTATATCGAAAGCCTACCGACCGCTATGCTTACCTGCATGCCTCCAGCTTCCATCCCAGACACACCACACGATCCATTGTTTACAGCCAAGCACTGAGGTACAACTGCAAATGCTCCAACCTCTGACAGAGACCTACACCTACAAGATCTTCAACAAGCATTCTGTAAACTGCGATACCCACACGAGGAAGTGAGGAGACAGATTGACAGAGCCAGACGTGTACCCAGAAGCCTTCTGCTATGGGACAAGCCCAAGAAAGAAACCAACAGAACACCACTGGCCATCACCTACAGTCCCCAGCTAAAACCTCTCCAACGCATCATTAGTGATCTACAATCCATCCTGAACAATGATCCCTCGCTTTCACAGGCCTTGGGAGGTAGGCCGGTCCTTGCCCACAGACAGCCCGCCAACCTGAAGCATATTCTCACCAGCAACTACACACCGCACCATAATAACTCGAACTCAGGAACCAATCCTTGCAACAAACCTCGGTGCCAACTCTGCCCACATATATACACCAGCAACACCATCACAGGACCTAACCAGATCAGCCATACTGTCACTGGTACATTCTCCTGCACATCTACTAACGTAATATATGCCATCATGTGCCAACAATGCCCCACTGCTATATACATCGGTCAAACAGGACAGTCCCTACGTAAAAGAATCAATGGACACAAATCTGATATTAGGAATGGCAACATACAAAAACCTGTAGGGGAACACTCCAGTCTTCCTGGACACACAATTGCAGATCTAAAGGTAGCCATCCTGCAGCAAAAAAACTTCAGGACCAGACTTCAAAGAGAAACTGCTGAGCTACAGTTCATCTGCAAGTTTGACACAATCAACTCTGGATTAAACAAAGACTGTAAATGGCTCACTAACTACAAAAGCAGCTTCTGCTCTCTTGGAATTCACACCTCCAGGTCAGCTGCTAGAAGTGGGCCTCATCCTCCCTGATTGGATCCCCCTCGTCATCTCCAGCCTGAGTCTGGCCTGCATATTTATACCTGCCTCTGGAAATTTCCACTACATGCATCTGACGAAGTGGGTCTTTGCCCACGAAAGCTTGTGCTCCTACACTTCAGTTAGTCTATAAGGTGCCACAGGACTCCTCGCTGCTTTTGCAGATTCAGACTAACACGGCTCCCCCTCTGATACAGGGTACATTTGTGTGTCTCCCTAATTCTGGAGGCTTGTTTTTGTGTATTAAATAGATGAGTAGTTCTGTTTTCCAGTTCTGTGAGTTTGTGCAGGAAAAGTTACCAGAATAACAATAATAGTATAATTATACTACTGTAACTATACTGAGAGCTTCCTGTGAGGACACTCTTGTTCCGGAATAACCATGCCAGCTAGGGGAATTGCACCTGTATAGTTATGAGAGTGCATTTCCTCACGCACACAAGCCCATGTTTTCTTCAATTTTTTTAAAAAAGCAAACATTCCTTAATTTTGCAAATGTAGCATTTTAATTTGATAGAGAGGCAAAAGTCAAGGCTCTTATTAATCGCAGAGCAGCTTCAATTTTCTCTCATTGTGCATATGTAGTATCTTTGATAGTTAACTTAATTTGTGCTTTAATATAAAAAGTGCATCATTGGCAAAATCCTCTCTTGAACAGTCCCTACTTTCTTGACCACTTTTTATTTAAAATGTGCATGAGCCTTGTTAAGCTGAGCACACAGTTCAGCATTGACAGTGATTTGGCGTATTTGTTTATTGGGAGTTAATTTGATGGTGCGATTTGTGGTAGTTAAGGTAAACCCAACTCTGAGCACGAAATAACTCTTGTGTGACCTTCTCTTGCAGGTTTTTAAGCCATACCAGGCATCCCAGCATGACATGTGTCGCTTCCACTCGGAGGAGTATATTGATTTCCTGCAGAGGGTGAGTCCCAACAACATGCAAGGATTCACCAAGAGCCTCAATGCCTTCAATGTGGGTGATGACTGGTGAGTGTCTAGTGTCTGGCAGGCGACTAGGAAGCACGGGGGGATTGGTTAACTGCTGTAGTGTGTGCGCAGCCTCGTGGGGCCATTCCAGTGCGCTATTAATTCCACATTTTTAACTAAAGCCTTGCGGTCTAATGGAGCCGTCAAGATGTTGCAAATCGCTTGTTGTGTAACTGTTCTTGCTGTAAATCTTCCCCTCTTTTTTTTTTTTTTTTTAATCTTTCTGAGCTTCAGTTCCTAGGTCTGAAGTTAGACTGTAAGCGCTCTCAGGTAGGGACTGTAACTCTGATTTTGTGAGGCTCCCAGCTCTTGAGAACTCAGGCAGAGATTTTCAACGGTGGCTAATAATTTTGGTTGCCTCAGCTTTTTGGTTGCCAAATGTCACACAACTTAAAGGTCCAGAGTTTCAGAAAGTGCAGATAAACTCTGAAAATCAAACTGTGCACCCCAAACCACTAGTTAATTTTGAAAAACTTGATCTCAAGCAATAAATAGGGTAACAGAACAGCCTTGATATGCTGATCTGTGGGAATACAGGATGAGAAGTGATGCGATTTAGCTGTGGGGGGCAAAGGCTACTACCCCTTTCTTCCCAGAGGCTCCTTTTCTCCAAACTGAACAAGCCTTAGGTACTCAGTCTGCTGGGAGTTTCAGCTATTTGCAGGACTCGGAAGGTGCTGTAGCACAGGTCAGGCTGCCACCTGCTTTAGAGTGAGCTTGCTGTCCGTTGATGGCCATGTAACAAGCCTCCCATGCCTGCACTCCTGCGGCACTGGAATTTGCTTTCTCCCTCCACCAATCCTTTCATTGGGCTAATTTGACTGTACTTCTATTTTTGTGAAAAGTGTGGTCAGGTAAAGCTCTTGGGCCTGCTAACAAGCAGAGCCCAGAGAGCTGCTGGTCTGAGGTGTGTGTATCGGACATGCACATGCTAGTGTGTGCATGCTGCGGGCCACTGCGCTCCTGTGCTACAGCGCCTTGCTGACTAGAGCAGGACTGACCAATGGACGTGGGACGCAGAGCAAGAGCTTTGTGCATCCCTGGGTACAGTGTGCTGCTCGCAGCCGGGGAACACCTGGGGAACAGCTTCAAACTAACAGACTACAGCCCACAGGCAGATGGTGTGTGAGGAGACACGCTGGGCAGCCATGCTCCGGGTGTCATTGCTGGGTTGTGAAATCCTACCCTCCCCCTTGCACAGGACGCTTTGGGTGTCTCTCCAGGACCTGGTCCCATCTGTCATCAGCACGGTGGAGGGAAGGATTTAGTCTGCGTGTTGCCCACTCTTCAGATCTGGAGAGTAAGGAAAGGGTGGATTGTTCCGGACTGGGCATGCTCAAAGGGGGTGTTTAATACGGTAGCTGTGGAGCTTAGCTTTGTACTGCAGAGCTTGCAGCAAAGCCTCCCTGGGAGCATGGCTGCCATCCCCTTCACAGGAGCTGAGCTGGCAGCTCTTCCCTGCTGGGTTCCCGGGGGGCCGTGGCTGCACTGTCGCAGCAAAGCTGCCTCCCCGGGAGCCAGCTGAGTTTAACCGAAACCACTAACCGATGAGCATCAGCTTCAGGGTTAAATGGTCAGTCAGTTAAACTCTCACGTCCTTATTCTAGCTAACTTGACAGTTTCTTATGGTAGTTGGTGAATTCACCAAGTGTTCCGTAGCGTTCGCGAAGGGTGGCGGAGTGCTGCCTGTTGGCCTGTGGCTTGTCGTGAGCAGGGTCCGCATGGCCCCGAGTGAACATTTCTCTAGCAGTGCCTGCATTTTGATCTTCTCTGTCCAGGGGTCAGAGTCTTGTTCTGGTTTCAGTCCTGGAGGTGTGTGTCTGAAGCGAGGCGGTTCTACTGTTTGAGTGTTATGTTCTCTTTGCAGTCCAGTGTTCCCAGGCCTCTTTGAATTTTGCTCTCGCTATACTGGGGCCTCACTGCAGGGTGCAACGCAGCTGAACAACAAGGTAACTTTGAGCTGATAGTCTTGTCCTCTTTGAACATAGCCGTGTGGGCTGGCTGCTGTGGGGATGGAGTCCCTGGGATAACGCACACCACAGACACTTCCGACTTGGTGTCAGCGATTCATTTGTGGGGGAACCTCTTGGATTCCCTTGCCCCCACCCCGGCTGATCTAGTACAGTGTAAGTAGCTTGACTGGATGACTGACAGTGGGGCATCCGAAAGGACTGGGTGGATGGGGAGAAAGGCATGAAAACAACGTGAGCCACAACATGGGACAGGGCTGATGTCCATGCTGACGTGCAGGGTTGGGCTTGGGCTTGTTGCTGCCTTGCTCTTACCTTAGAGCTAATCTGATCTTTTTTCCCATAGATCTGTGACATTGCCATAAACTGGGCCGGAGGCCTGCATCATGCCAAGAAGTTTGAGGTGATGACACAAGTCTGAGTATTGGGAGTGTCCCTGCGAGGGGGGCTCGTTGCTGCTCTTCTGACTCTCGATTTGTTTTCTTTGCACTGCAGGCCTCGGGGTTTTGTTACGTCAATGACATAGTCATCGGCATTCTGGAGCTGCTCAAGTAAGGACTGGTGTGAGTGTGGCTGTGCTACTGGTCTGCCTTGGCAGTGGTGCTGAGCGAGATGTCCTGTGTGGTGTGGCTGTACATGGCCACGGCTGCCTTTCTCATACCACACATGGGTTCCCTGGGCTGATTGATGGCTCTTCCCTTCATTTCACATGTGCCTCACGTGTCTGCTCTTCTGGTGCAGCCGCGGTCGGCGGGAAGCTTTGCTTCTCTGCAGAGAGCCTGCCGTGGCAGGACCCCAGAGTACGTCCCCGCCTCCCGTGTGCGTTGCAAACCCTGTGATTGCTCCTTGAAAGGGAAATCGTGAGCTACACGCGACTCTTTCTGGTTCTGTGTTTAACTCTCTTGGTTCAGGGAAGGGGCGCAAGCATCGCTGGAGGCAGCGTAGGGGTTACCTCTGCTTTGGCCAAGAGTGAAAACGGCTAAGCAGTGGGGTGCAGGGTCACTGAAAGGCAGGTGTGTGTTTTCTGGATGATTCAAGGTCTGCCTGCTCCAAGTGGTGCTGTACTCCTAGTCACCTCATTCAGATAGGGGTTGGCACCCTCTCAACGTTAGTTATCACACTTACAGTGGGACTGGGACATCTGCTTTCATACTTGGAGTGGCCTTTCCTTAGCTGACCTTGTTGCCCAGTGAAGTTTCATCTCTGCTGCATTCCTCTGAAGGTCTGCTTGGCAGGAGACACTTCTCAAGCCTTTGTCTGCCCAGCATTCGGGTCTCCATTCTCAGTAACTTTGGCTTCGGCCTTGATTCAGCTTTCCTTGTTCCACATTCCTGTCTCTGCAAGCCTGCCCTGGGCGCCATGTCCTTCTGCCCACCCTGGGTGGGCTCCACTGGGTGATTGCGCTTCCTCCTCTGATGACCCTAAGTCCCGGCTTTCTAGACTCCAGCACTGGGGACCAATGGTACCTGCGCTGTGACACATACAGGGAAGAACAACTGCTTCCACCCTCCAGTTACTGCACCGGCTCCCCCTTCGTTTGGGGCATTGGAAACTGGCTCTAGATTTTCAAGATGGAGTTGTTCAGGGCAAAGATTCTAAACGGCTGGCGACCAAGCCAGTGTGTTCGTGGCCTTGCGCTCCTCAGCCTCACGTCACTTGTTCAGTAGGGGCCTCCTCCCTGACCCTTTGAGTACTCGAGCCGCAGCCAGTGCAAGAACCTTCTCTGTGGCCTTGGCCATCTGAATGAGCCCTCTGCCTCTTTCACATGCTTTCGTGCCTGCCTCTAGTCTGCTCTGACAGCCTGTCCTTCCTTCTCCATACCTCTGGATTCTCTCGCCGTGTGTCAGACGCGTATTTTCGGGCACTCCTTGTTTGGAAGATGCTCTGCACTGAGCTATTCGCCAGGCTCCGTACGAGGGACCAGAGGCTTGCTGAGCTGGCTGACCTCTGGCACGTGGCAGGCTTGTTTTGGGGGGCCATAGCAAAGTGGCTGCCGTAGCTGGGATGGCACCAGTGGTGTGAAGCACTTTTGTCTCCTGTTTCTGGCAGGTATCACCCACGTGTTCTCTACATTGACATTGACATTCATCACGGAGATGGGGTTCAGGAAGCCTTTTACTTGACAGACCGTGTCATGACTGTATCTTTTCACAAATATGGGAACTACTTCTTTCCTGGCACAGGTACTGAACCTCCGCTGCCCTCGTAAAGTGCAGATTTCAGGGCCCAGTTGCTGCAGTTACGTGGTGGCATGTGGCTCTGGGGTCAGAGAGAGAAGATGGAAGGCAGGTGTTCTGGGGTGGCCGTGGGAAGGACTATGGTCTGGTGGTAGTTTGCAGGGAAGAGGAAAAGATCTCCGTGTCATGATGGTTTCCTCTTGTCTGCACTGCCCACACCTGCGGTGTTTCAGAGCTGATCCTTGTGTCCTGTGACTTTGCCTCCTTGCCTCTGCCAGGTGACATGTACGAGGTCGGGGCAGAGAGCGGCCGCTATTACTGCCTAAATGTGCCTTTGCGGGATGGCATTGATGACCAAAGTAAGCAGAATGCTCCCCCGTCTCCCCGATGTTCCTGTTTGCCTTCTTGAGCCACGATGACTGTCTGCTTTTCTCTTCCCCAGGTTATAAACACCTCTTCCAGCCAGTCATTAACCAGGTGGTGGATTACTACCAGCCCACATGCATAGTGCTGCAGGTAGGAGGCCGGGTCTGTGTGCATGTGTTGCAGGAGAAACGCCTCTCCAGTATGTGCATCTGGAGGAATGGGGGTGGGGTGCTGCTTGGGGCTGTGGTAGGGGGTACCGATGACTTGCTCAGAGGTGCACCAGGAGAGTAATGCTGCTTTCTCTTCCCTAGTGTGGTGCTGACTCTCTGGGTTGTGACCGTCTGGGTTGCTTTAACCTCAGTATAAGAGGACATGGGTAAGTTCATCAGGGGTGTGGCTGGCGCATTTCAAGGACCGTCACTGCAGTCGGTGAAAGAATGGGTCTTTGAGAGCAAGGCTGGAGCGCAGCAGGCGCAATCTAGTTCCCTGCGGGCCCAGCAGGCAGAGCAAATAAGGTACAAGATTCTACGGAAACAGGTTCCCAGACTAGATTTGGGACCTCACAACACTTCTCCTAGCAGTGCTTTGCCAGGACGCATGACTGCAGAGCTCGATATCTCTCAAGCCAGGCGACCCGCTCCCCTCAGGGTGTGGGTTTCACTGTTGAGAGCCCTGAACGCACTGTCTCAAAGTTAGGTGTGTTTATAGGCTGAGCATGGTGCTGCATTGATTGGCTGCTGAGTCACAAGTTCCCCTTTGTTTGGGTTTTCAGGGAGTGTGTGGAGTATGTAAAGAGCTTCAACATCCCCTTGCTGGTGCTGGGAGGAGGTGGCTATACCGTTCGTAACGTGGCACGCTGCTGGTGAGTGCTTCACATGCTTGCTGGAGAACGTCCTATTTGTCGGAGATGGTGTGAGGACTATCGGTGCTTGTGCTCCTGAGGGCCTTTACCCAGCTGGAACTGGCGTGGCGTATCAGGCAGACTGTGTCACGGGGGGAGTGTCTCTCTGCTGGGCTGAGTAGAATATTCTGTGTTTCTAGGACCTATGAAACATCGCTGCTTGTGGATGAAGCAATTAGTGAGGAACTGCCATACAGTGGTGAGTCAGCGTCTTGTTAAATAGGTGTTGTCACCTATTTCAAATGGGTAAGCAGGATAACCAGGGTAAGTATAGGCCTGTCCAGCGAGATATGGGACTATTTTAATAGAGAATTAAAGGAAAGTATGAATGAATGCCAGTCCACAGAAGTTTATGGTAGGGATGTAATAAAGTGGTCGACTACACACATTTAAATGCAGAGCTGTGGTGGGGCACTTACACCCGCTGCAGCTCTGCATTTAAAATGTAGTAGGAGCTGGGCGGGCAGGCCCCCTGGCTCTTACTGCATTTAAACTGCAGAGCTGCAAGGGGGTAGCTCCCAAACCTAGCTCACGCTTTAACTTCCCTTTTCAGCTGATCTTGTAGTTGATAACAATTCTATTGACTACACGATTAGCAAATTATCCGCTTCTTAACATCCCTAGTTTAGGGAAGAGCCATAACTAACAAAGTGACAGTTTCTTTTTTTAATGAGTTTACAAGTTTGAGAAGAGTAAATAGTGACGTGATTGACATCTGTAAGGCATTTGTCTTAGAAACGCACAGCGTTTTAATTAGAACAGTGGTACTCAGGCTTCTGGTTCTGGAGCCCAATTAGTAATCAGTGTTATCCAAAAGAGTCACAATATGTGAATTCATTCTTTTATGTATTAGAATGTTCTATAATCCTATTTAGACACTATGATGGAAAATATTTAGTGTGTGAGAGAATTTCTCACATCTAAATGACTGATGACATGTTTTAGCAAGTACAGTTGATGAACAGGAAAAGCATCCTGACTGGTTAATAATTAAATCGGTACTTTAATATTATGTGCTGCATGAAGCTGCATTAAAGAGACACTTGCAGCTCGTGAGCCTCCGTCTGTGTATCATTGGATTAGAAAGCTATGAAATCAGCCTAGGATACGTTAAGTGGAATAAAAGCTGGCCAACAGTCTCTAAATGTAATTATGAATAGGAATCCTCGTTGAATGAATGTTTCCAGTTGGTCTTGCAGGAATCTGGCTTTTTCCCTCTGCTATTTAATATTTTTATCAATGGCTTGGAAGCAAATCAAAATCATCAGTGACAAGGTTTGCAGATGATGCACACAGATTGGGGGAGTGATAAATAATGAGAAGGACGAGGTCACTACCAGAGCACTGGATTGTGTGGAAAGCTGGATGCTAGTAGGCAGTACACATTTGCATGTGACTAAAAGGGTACATCTAGGAACAAAGAATGTTGGTCGTGCTTTCAGGATGGGGGGCCCTCTGGAAAAGATTTGGGGTGGGGTTGGATTATCAACTGAACACAAGCTCCCAGTGTGATGCTGTGGCCAAAGAACGATTGTGATTCTTGGATGCCTAAACAGGATCATCTTGAGTAAGTGTAGAGAAATGACTTCACCTCTGTGTTTGGCACTGGTAGAACGGCTGCTGGCACATGGCATCCAGTTCTAGTGTTCACAGTTCAAGAAAAGGAGGCTGATAAATAGGAGCGTATTCAGAGAAGAGCCACAGGAATGACTAAAAGGATTAGAAACCCTGCTTCATATTGATAGATTTAAAGAGCTCAGTCTCTCTTAACAGGAGGAAAGTTAAAGAATGACCGTGTATAAATCCCTGCATGGTGCATTCAGATATTTGAAAATGGGCTTTTCAGCCTAGCAGGGAAAGCTAGAACGCGATCCAGCGGCTGGAAGTTGAAATGAGATTCATATCGGAAATGTTCTGAATTTGTAGCAGTGGCAGTAATTGACTATTAGAAGAATGTGCCAGGTTTGTGGTTGATTTTCCTTCTCTGGCAGTTTTGATTTTGAAGATTAAATGGCTTTCTAAAAGATCTGCTTTAGACCCTATATTAGGAAAGTCTTTGTATTGTACAGCTGCTCAGGCTAGTTGATCACAGTGATTCCTGTTGGCTTTAGAATGAATGAATCTGAGTTTCCTCACTCTCTGTCTGTAAGTTTAGCTAATGTGCCTCGCTGTTCTAATGCTTCAGGAACTGTAGCTGGATTCCACATTCCATGTTAATGGATGTTAGCCAGAGTGGGGCTGAAGCAGTCGAATCTTCTGATCCTAGCCCGTGTGTCCTAGACCTTCTTTTTTGCTTCTTACAGTACACATCCCCCATTGTGGCTGGCCTCCCTGGAGAGAGAGACCTGCATTACAATATCACGTGTTCTAAATTCCTTCCACAATGAACGGTGTTCCTGTTTCTTTCTCTTTTCTCCTGGCAACGTACCCCTCCTGATGGAGTTGGCTCTTACTGTGCTCTTGATGGTATGGTGACCACTAGCATGATATAGGGTCAAGCTGTTCCCATCTCCGCAGAATAGAGTTTCAGAAAACCTAGTCCCAAATTCCCCTTCGCTCTGTTCATTAACTCTTTCCTGGCTCCTTTGCAGAATATTTTGAGTACTTTGCTCCGGACTTCACCCTCCACCCAGATGTCAGTACAAGGATTGAGAACCAGAATTCCAGACAGGTGAGTGGCTCTGGCCTGGTCTTGGACCTGCTACTCGACATCGCCCAACATAGCAATGAGATGCAGTCTGAGAAGAAAAGGTCTGTGCTTGCTGCTAGACCAGGTGGAGTCCAGCAGCTCACCCAGAGAAGACTTGCCAGGGCAGGGCAAAAAGAGGTTTCCCTGCTTGTCCCAGTGCTGGACAATATGCTTTCTTCTGGGAAGCCTCATGGCATCTTTGAAATGAAGGAGCTTTCTAAAGATCCTTTTGAGAATCTTGACGGCCCTCCTACAACTTCCTTTCCACTTCTGAAGTCCCCGCCCTGTCTCTTGGGCTTGGTCTGCACTAGCAACATATGGCGGTATAGCTGTCATTCAGCAGTGGAGTTATACTGACCTAACTGCCAGCGTAGACTAGCACTGACATAGCTACTGCCTCCTGGGGGGTGGATAACCAACACCGTGTTCTCAGCCTACCCAAACTGTTCCCCTTTCAAAAGTCTGATTTGTCTTGCATGCCCCAGATTTCACTTCGCTTAAGCTGCTTGCTTAATACAGGACTCTCAATCAGACAAATGCACAAGTGTCGCAGCACGCTCTTACTGACAAATTGCTGACTTTCCCATTTTTACCATATGCTGTATATTTGCGAGAGTTTGTCTGTTCGATCAAGAATTCCTCCTAAGTGGTAAGAGTTGGGATCGCCAAGTTCAGTAGACAGCTTCCTCTTAGAACAGCTTAAAGCGCCATAAGGGTTTGGTTGTGCCAGGAAAATGGAATGTGGTGGGAATTGCTTCTCATAAAACCAAATAGAAGAGACAGAATCACCAAAGCAAATTCAGTCCTCAGACTTGACGTAACTGAGCAAATGCTGAAAGAGGCTGATCCGAGATGAGCCAGAAAAATAGGATGAACCTGGAATAGGATTGCTTCTCGTTAAACCTTACAGAAAAGAGATAAAATGGAGAAATGCGGAGTAGTGCCCTGTTTTGGCACAGCTAAATCAGTGCTTAAGGCTTGAAAACAAGAAGAAAATGTTACTGAAAACCAAATTGACTCTAGCCTTTTTTTGTTAAAACGTGGTGAATTATAAGAATTTATAGGGACAAATCAAAAACCCACTTGATGGAATTCCCATTTAAAAAAAAAAATACTAAAAAAAACCCCCCAGAAAAACTAGCAATTTTAGGAACTTCAAAAAAATTAACGTAATAAAAATCACTCTATTTTTGAAAACTACAGTTATTAAATAAAGCAGGTACATTTTCCTTTTATTTTCCTAAAGAAAAAGCACCTTAATTGCGTTGCAGTCCTGAACAATGCCAGGGAATCTGCTAGTATTGTTATAAAATAATCAGCTGGCGTGTACTGTACGCTGACCTGCAAGTACAGTATTTATAGAGCAGTGAAAACCAGTCACTGTATGAAGTCTTAGTTTGTACTGACTTTGCTAGTGCTCCTCATGCAGCCTCTTGTAAAACTAGGCAAATCTTAGATGAGTTGCTGCACCCCTGGCAGACCTCAGGGAGCCACGTACCCCTGGCCTACGGCAGGCCTGGGCAGCGGCGATGCTGAAGAACTACAGCTCCACAGCCACCGCGGTGTAAGAGCTGGCTGCCCTCAGTGCCGGTGTTGGTGCTGTTGCTGTGCTGCACTTGAAAGTCACTTGCATTGATGGCATTTGCATGGCCCTAGGGCAGGGATGAGCGGTAATAGTGATGGGGGCGGAAGGGACTCCCAAGGTGTTGGTAAGTGGTCAAAGGCTGCACTATCCTATGGAGGGGGTGTGGCATCTGGGACAGAGGTTGGCTGCAGGAGGCAGCTCAAGGTAGAGGACTGGGGTGCAAGGGAGGATGGGGGGGGTGAGAGGCAGTTTGGGTGATGTAGGAACTTGTGGCCTGGGGCAAGGGGGAGGTAAAGGGTTTCAGTGGTGACCTGAGGCAGGGAGTTGGGGTGGAGTGCCAGATGCAGGGGTGTTTAGGCAGCTCCTGGACAGCAGCCCAGCAGGATCCCGAGGCAGGCTCCTTGCCTGCCTCAAGCTCAAACCTCAGGCTGCTCTGTGAGGCTCTCTGCGCCGCCCGCTGGGGGGAGGGTATCATGTGCTGTCCCTCCCCTAGCACAATCTCTCGGCTCCCATTGACCAGTTTCTATCCAGTAGGAGTTGAGAGATTGTGCTGGGGGCGTGGGCAACACGGGAAGCTGTCCCCCTCCACACAGTGCAGAGAGGCACGCAGAGCAGCCAGCCGCTTTGAGTGGTGTGCAGCTGCTCCGTGCCCGAGTGTCCTGGCGGGGCAGGCTGCATTAAAAGGCTTGGCCGTATCTTGCCCACCCCAGCCTTAGGGCATGCCTGCTGCAGGCAGGTGTTAATGCCAGCAGTTGTGGTCCTGATCACGTCGTCTTTTCCTAACCAGTACCTGGATCAAATCAGACAGACAATATTTGAGAATCTGAAAATGCTGAATCATGCCCCCAGTGTCCAAATCCACGATGTTCCTTCTGACTTGCTCAGCTATGACCGTGCAGACGAACCTGACCCAGAGGAGAGAGGCTCTGAGGAGAACTACAGCAGGTACTGGGCCTCCCCTTCTCCTTGTCTTGCCATGCAGGGAAAGGCTCTTCCCATTCCAGTGAGGAGATTTGGTGGGGACTGTCCGAGGCCCAGAGTAGATACTGCCTCCCTTCTGATTCCCTGGTTCCTCTGCTAGCACGTGTTGTGCCTCAGGGACACATCCCATGTCCCCCAGGCCAGGAGATGAGTCCCTGCCTCCCTTCAGCTAGCAGCGTGTTCTCGTCCCTGCATTGCGGCCAGCTCCTCTCTTCTGAAAACGCAGGAGGAGGCTGCTGCCTGCCCTGACGCACTCGTCTGTCTTTCAGGCCTGAGGCTTCGAATGAGTTCTACGACGGTGAGCACGACAACGATAAGGAAAGTGACGTCGAGATCTGAGGGCCGAGTTGTGGGACTCTGAGCTGGGAGGTCCCTGTTGAGACCTTGGTGCGTGGTGGAAACGACTGGGATGCACGTGAGCCAGTAAAAGTCTCCTCTTGGCCCTCCCCTTCATGTCTGGCGCATGTGGCCGCAGGAGCAGTGCTGCTGCACTGGGCTGGCTGCCTACAGAGGCAGCGTGCAGGGAAACCTGGTCCTCAGGGCTCGGACTGTCACCGCTGGGGCCAGTGGGAATTCACGTGACGCTTGGATCCACACCATGGTCTCTGTGCTGCTGCCATCCAACCAATTTCAGAGCCAGTCTGCAGCGGCTTCCCCAGCTCCTCCCAGCACAGCTCAGACTCCAGGCAGAGGGAGGGGGTCAGTGCTGCAGTGCCTAGAACCTGTCTGCTCCCTTACACTCCGGGTGTCGTCCTCCCTGAGTCCTGGCAGTGCCCTCACTTCCTGCCAGCCCTTCCAGCTATCCCCCGTCCCTGTGCTGGGGAAACCCAGGACAGCCACGGGCGGGGAGGGGCGAATGTATTCGGAGTGCAGCCTTTCCCTCCCTCTGGAATAGCTTTGGTCTGTCTGCCAACAAAAGCCGCAGCTATTTGCCATGTTGGGCTTTGGCCCAAGCTCCCCATCTAGATCGTTCCTTGAGGATCCAATTCCTTTGGGCCAGATGGTGCAGGGGCTGTGCCATGCTGGTGTGGTGCATTCCCGCTTCTGCTGTACCTCCTGGCTCCTTCCCCGCCCCCTCCCCGGGCCATTTTCCACACTGAGAATGCGGCTGGGTCGCAGACCCTGAGTGGCAGGCCTTTCCCTGAGGGATCGGTTCTGTCCTGCGGGGAGGGCAGTGGGTCCTGACACCGAAAGGGTGGGCTTCTCTCCCTCTGCTGGAGTGTAGAGACTGCGATGCCCCCGGCATGCTGGATGCTCGGTGTGAGTCTGGGGGCTCCCACTGTCTGTGCTTGGAGACTTTTGTCCTAGCTGGGGAGAAGGAACAGGCAGCAGCCGCCTGCTCTCCCTACGTTTCTGTTGGTTTTACCGACTTTTTAAACAATAAACCAAGATGGTATTTTTCTTATGGGCCTTGTTGTTCTGTCTGTTGAAATGCTCGTGCGTGGTTTGCTTCTGGTGGTGCTGTGTGCAAGTGAATGGGAGCGACGGAGCTTTGCTCCTAAGGGCATCTTTGGAGAGGAAGTTTGCTCCCAGTGGTCATTTCTCGCTACAAGCCGCCTGGAGTCTCTGCTCCCTGCTGTGCCCACCCGTACCTCTGTAACCCTAGCGCCGCAGACTGAGTTAACCGGTACTGGCTCTCTCGCTGTCCTCCCCGACTGACCCAGGTAACCGGGTCCCGTTCAGTGTGTTCTGAGTCACACTGCTGAGCTGCCAAGGCTCCGCTTTTAGTCACCAGATAAGCTCTTGCTGAGCAGAGCCATTAGCTGTTTCTCCTGGTGTCTGAGGAGCGGTCTCTGCTCCCTGAGCTTCCTGGAGGAGGTCCCCTTTCCGCCCTTTGCCAGTGCGGTGAGGAATGTCCAGCAGCGATGCAGAGCCTGAGCTGTGCGGCCCTGGGGCAACCACCAGCTTGACCTGATAGGAGTGACCATGCTAAAAGGAACCTGGGCGTCATTAATGCAGAATAATGGGGAGGGGTGTAGAAGTTGGTGCTTACCACTAAGCCATAGCTGTGCACAGTGGGCGTGACACGGTGTCAGATCAGCACACCCCGAGAAACCTCTGCCTGGAGTTCTGTTTTTTAACCCCTCTCCCCCCCCCCCCCATTGCATAGGCACATACTAGCTCTGACCATTTGGTGCATCTGAGGCAGCAGTTATCAGCTGAGAACCCCAGTGCTTTACAATTGTAGGTACTATCCCCTTCTCCTAGCTGAGTTAATAGACGCGCCTTACAGAAATCACATGCTGAATCGATGTCAGGACCCAGGAGTTTTGACTGCGGATCCCATTCTGCTGTCCTAGCTCACCTCCCAGGATCAAAGGGTTAGTCCAGCTAATCGGGTGCTCTTCCCTCTGGCCGAGTCAGACCGTGTGTCAGAGTGTTCGGAGTCCACCTTCGGCCCTATCCGAGGGGTGTAATGCCTCCCTGGTGAGATCCTGATGGTTCCTCGGTGCTGTCGGCAGTGGTGGAATTCGTTCCGTCTGCCCATTTACTACAGTGGGACCTGCCGATTACCCTCGCAATTAACGTCCCTTGGGAAGCGACAGCCACGTGCCAGTCAAAATTAACCCCCGCCTAGATTTGAGAATTTAGCCCTCGTGCCGCATAAAATTCTGCAGCTGGCACCCTCCTGTTCCATTGTTACTGTCCTGGGAATACCGTGAGGGGTGGGGCTAATTCACTTCCCTGTATCCCGCCCCTTTCTTCATTCTCCATGCAGAATCATAGCCTGGGGTTTGCTGGCCAGACCCGCACTGGGCTGCTTTAGGCAGCCTCACGCCTCCAGAACCCAAACTGCATCGCCATGGGCGGGCTTTGGACGGACGCCTTGGTTTGGAAGACAGTGCCTGGTTCTCTCATTGGACGGGACACATGTCCTATTGAAGCGTGTCCTTGGGCTGTGTCTCACCTGTCATAGATCAGCAACCCTGCAGTAAGCCCCCGTTTGCTAATGAGGAAAGGCATGCATTACTAACGGGCCATCCCAGGAAACGGGGCTAAGTAAGCGATGTAGTGCTCTGGTCTGAAAACGGGGTCAGGCTCAGGCCTGGTAACAACTGAAAGGAAATGAAGGCTGATACAACTATTATGGCAAATGCTTTAGGACAAACAATAGTTTGTATACCAGAAAGCTGAATATATTGTAGGGAGACGGAGGAAATGCATTTGAATCTCTGTCTTATCTCTCTTAAGGTTTTGTGCTACTGTCTTTTACATGTGGGCTCCTTCCATGTAGAGTAAATTCATAGCAAAATTCCTAAGGGGAAATCTTGTCCCCTTGTTTGGTGTTGGAAGTTCTGTGTAAAGGCAGTGGGATAATTTTAAGGGCGGTGGGGTGTGGTGGCTGACGATCCAAATATTCTGGTTATGGTGGGAAGAAAACTTCCAATTTTTTGCAATGCCTCCTTTAGATGAATCCTGGCTTTTATCATCTTCTCTCCTCTGCCAGTTTGTTCCCAAACCATATCCCTTCGGCTTCCCAGCGTGTTGTCCCCTGGCCTCTCACTTCATTCTGGCCTTTTTGATCTGCCTTGCCCAGAGCAGCATGCAGTCACGGTGGATCGTAGATTAAAGCGTGGTCTCCAGTGTACCTTGGACCCGATCCATTATTGCTTTGAGGGTTTGGTCCGGAGCCTTAAACCGGCACTGGATGTGGCCAGGTAGACGGTGATGACTAGAGTGCGGACTTGGTGTGTTTCTAGCAGCCTGAGCCATGGAGAAGGCAGTGGGATGCAGTGAATCCCTGGAATTGGGTGCAGTGCAAATGAAGGGATCTTTGTGGCCAGGCCTTTCCCAGGAGGAAGGGATCATGTTTCTTAGCAAGCTGGAGGGGGCAGGGGGAGTATTTAGTTATTGAGAACTCAGGGATGAGTCAAACAGCGCCTGAGGCATCCAACCACGTTTTTAAGAATGGAGCCTGTGTGCCTTCGGTGGCAAAGGAGACCTTGTCCTGGCTAGGTCTTCCAAGTGTTTTGCCTTTTCAGTCAGCATCACTTTGGTCTTGTTAGGGCTGAGTTGGAGCCAGGAGCTCTCCTCTTGCAGGAGTTCTGAGATCTCAGCAGTGCTGAGTGGCAATAGTGAATGAGTGAGAATGGCCCGGGATTGGCACACGTGGCAGTATTTCTCTGAGTGATTGCTGTAGCTACTGGAAGTAGGGACCGGTTCTGATCCCTGTAGACGTTTCAAGTGCTGCACGCTCAGACCTGTCCAGTGAAAGTAGCTGTAGAAACACTGTTGCTGCTTCACCAGTGTTCCATGCACACAGGCGAGCTCTCTCTCCAGCCAGCGGAAGCATACTGCAATCCATGGGAGCTGGGCTTCCTTTTGTAAGGGAAGCCTGGGTTTGATGAGCCTATCTAGTGAGGTCATGGCATGGATAACGTCTGTGAAATCGAGGACAGGCAAAGCAGCAGTCCCTGGGTTAGTAAAGAGAAGGTGGTTCTGACCTGTTTGCTGAATGTATTTTGTGTTTTCAGTTCAGCAGTGAAATCCAACAAAAAGGATTGAAATTAGGTGGGTTTTTTTGGGGGGGGGTTAATGGTTTTTTTTAAAAGTGCTTCTAATGCATCAGATGTGAAGCAATGTACACAAAAAGGAAGGGTTCCTTACCAGTATGGGATTCTCTGGATGCATTGCCTCTGCAGTGAGCCAGGGAAGCCCATCAGAATGGCGAGAGAGATTAGTGGGTGTACATCACTTAGCCTCACACCATTCTGGAGCTAAGAGCACGTATGAAACCTTGCCCCAAGTCGTTTCTCAGTTCCTCGGAGGGTCTGTTTCTGGAAAGGGACGGTTAGCAGGAATCGGTTTAGAACTGAGGCGGTAATACATTCAGTGAAACACCTGTCACCTTCTCTTCTCCCACAACACTTCCTGTGCAAATCCCACTTTAGGAAACCAGTGAGCAGTCACAAAATTTGGGAGGCAGCCTGAGAAGTGCTAATTAGAGGTGGAAGTACTGCACGCCCACAGAGAGATCTGATCCAGCTTCCAGACTGCAGCCAGCTCTACACTGGACCTACAAGGTCGGTTTGAGGTATGCAACTCCAGCTGTGTAGAATACGTAGCTGGAGTGGGCTTACCTTAAGCCGAGCTTGGTATCGTCCACACGGCGGGAGGCTGATGGGAGCAAATACTCCCGTCAGCTTCCCTTCCTCCTTGCGATTGCGAGGAGCGCAGGTGCTGCCGCCCTCAGCATTTGATTTACGGGTCTAAATGGAACCTGCTACATCGAAGGCTGAGTGTCGATCTCGGGTGTGACGAGTGTTATCGTGCCCTGAGAGAAGAACATTTCAGAAAAGTCGAAAGGCAAGCTCGAGTAGCAGCGTAACAGGCTTAGGAACGGACGTTACTTATGCCCGTGCGGCTGCCTTTCCTCCGAGTCCGCCTGGCACTGAGATGACAGTTGGCTCATAAGAGCTGAATATACAACTTGCTCTCAGACAAATCACCTGATCTCTGTGCTCCCTAGCCTGTCAGTGGTGTGACTTGCAAATGCCATGGCTTCTCTACAGCAACCGAGCCTAGGATTTTTAGAGGCGCCTACAGGATTTAGATTAAGTGCGTTTTTAACATCCTACCTCTCCCACTTAGCATCGTTGTGAAGAGCAAGTGTCCCACCTAGTTAGAAAGAAGCCCGGGAACTGAGCAGACTTAAGAGGTAAAATTCTATATCCTTCCTGGGTGCATATACTGGGGAGAAGCCTGCAAAGCCACCTTCTCTCACTTGAAAAAAGTCTGCGAGGAGAAGCTAGAAGGACATCGTGTATCCTAGAGGTAACAGCCATTAGCAATGTACCCTTCAGGGAAATATCACGGAGAGAGCATAAGCTTAAACTCAAAAGGAGCTTCCAGAGGCTTGGTCAGAATTACATTCACATCTTACAGCGTTTTGAATCTATCGGGTGGTGGGTGTGGCGAGGGAGAGAGAGATCTCTATATCCCTATCCCTAGAGGCTTCCAATGAAACTAATGTTAGCAATATATGCATAACTTAGATGCTTGGTAGTTAGCTTGGCTTTGGTGCAATAGGTGCACCAAAATTTTTGTAGTACTACTTGTGTGTGAACGAGAGATGCCAAGTGCAGCAATCTGTTTAATGGAGGATGCAGAAAATCATGGAATTATTTGACATAGTGAGGATCCTCTCATATACCAGAGCGAAACAGAAACGAATACAAAAAGCTTCAATGGGTCTCAAATGGAATTCACCAGAAGACTTTTTAAAATCTGTCAAACTCCAGTCAGAGCAGATGTTGAAGTTACAGCACAGTGATCCCTGGCTCTCTTCTGTGGGGAAGGGGAGCTGTGTAAAAACTGGAAGCTCCTAGGAAGATGTACACTTCAGAATGAAATTAATGAGGGACTTTTCTTTCCACACAGACTTGTTTGTTCTGGGGCCTACCAAGCTGAAGCAGGCATATGGGACACTGCTGTCTTAGAAGCCCATTACAAGAAAAATGGTTGGTACTATCACCCTGGAAATGCCTTGTGCTTTGCAAGACAGGCAGAAAAGATCCATGTGGACTAAATTACATAGCCAGTCCACAGAAGGGAAGCTTTCCACAAATGTGATGACATCTTTATTTTTAGAGTTGTCTGACAAGGCTTTCCAGGAAAGTGATGTGCATGGGCTGGGCTTTGGATGGGTCTGATGAAATGCTTGTAGACTGAGGTTAGTGTTGTACAATGACAATTTCCTGGCTCTGGGTAGCACTGCTTCTCCCTGGGACGCTATGTTCTGAGTGCCATCTCTCCCTCCCTTCCTAGGGTTCATTTCTATTTTCTCTCTGCTTCCGTGCTTTTTTCCAAGGTTTCTTACTGTATAAAGCAGTGAGCAAATGTGAAATATGAGTGAATGAGATTATAAATATCACTCTAATATGTGTTCCTTGTGTTCTTATTTCATTGGTATTTATAGCCCTTGTTTTCCTCTGTACAATAGCAAAGAATCAGAACAGGTTAAATAACATGAGGAACATTGCAAAAGAGTGGACACATTCCAGGAATGTTTCCACTTCAAAACATAAGAATAGCTGCTGGAAGGTTTCGTGGACGGTAGCAGAACTTGTTCAGCCTCTTGGAGAAAAGGCTGAGCAGCTAGCAGCTCTCTCCTGCTGAATTTTCCTCACCATCCTGAGTAGAAGAGGGAGGGATGGAAATGCACAGAGCCTCTGGGCCGCTTCTGGCGTGTGCTTCCAGGCTCAGCACCTTCACTTCAGTACCTTGAATGTGATTTGTTGGTAAAGAGAGACTGTACCAAGCTTGTACGAGCTGTAAGATGCTACAGGCTGCATGTGCAGACAGCCCTCGGAAGGAGGGTGCAGTGTACCCTAGTGATCCATTAAGAGTCTGATTCCGTAAAGGCCCTTTCTTTGGCTATGCTGCTGTTCGAATGCCATGACGGGGGAGAAGAGAGAGCTGAATCTGATACCAGCTTGTGTTTTTTCTCAGTAACTGAGATTTGTAACTTCATTGCAATGATATGTTGTCTGTGTTCTATATATGAGCTTACGGGCAAGCTAGTTAGTACACAGGTCCTGTGTTTTTTCTGACACTAAAGACAAGCTGTTTCTCAGTTTGGCATCATTCTCAGGGTGGTTTCCTGAAAAAGGGAGGGGGAAGCTGATCCCTCAGCTTGGTGTGGTCCTTGATTTTTAGTAATTTTAGGGGTAAGAAATGCAACTCAGCAACCTTCATGCAGTTTAAATGCCTTGTGCTTTATGAAAAGGGGGAAAAAATAGCAGAGGTGGTGGGATAGGTAGTGGTGATGGGTCCCAGTCCTGCATGCAGATAGGTCCCACTACCAGCTGTAAGGCATTATAGCCGCTTGCCAGGGCCTGGCTAGAAAAACTGAAGCCTAGTGCTCAGTGTGCCCAGGGCTGTCAGTCTGTCGCTGAGGACACAGGGGCCATGCAGGCAGGACCACGCTTGGGCCTGCTGGAGCTGATGCCTGAGCTGGCAGCAGCTGGGTCTCAGTGGGTAGGGTGTGTATGTTCCTCCTGCCCAATGGGAGCACATCAGGGGGGAGGTTCCACCTGCCCTGCAGCAGCTTAGCCGGGGTTCCATGTGCCTTGTAGGAGCTCAGCCAGGGGAGGGGGGAAGAGTACCACATGCCCTGCGGGAGCTCGGGGGGGGGGGGGGTTTCCACGTGCCCTGTGGGAGTTCAGTAGGGAAGGTTCCACATGCCCTTCAGGAGCTCAGTGGTGGGGGTTCCACCTGTCCAACGGGAGTGTGTGTGGGGGGGGTGAGATTCCCCATGCCCTGTGGGAGTCGGAGTGGGGTTTCCACATGCCCTGTGTGAGCTCAGCTGAGGTGGGGGTTCCATGTGCCCTGCGGGAGCCCGGGGGAGGGGGGGTCCACGTGCCCTGCGGGAGCCCGGGGAGGGGGAGGGGGAGGATCCACGTGCCCTGCGGGAGCCCGGGGAGGGGGAGGATCCACGTGCCCTGCGGGAGCCGGGGGGAGGGTCCACGTGCCCCGCGGGAGCCGGGGGGAGGGTCCACGTGCCCCGCGGCCAGGCACTGGCTCTCGAGCGGCGGGGCAGCGCAGGCCGGGGGCGGTGGGGGCTCCCGCCGGCAGGGGGCGCTGCGGCGGCGGAAGCGGCGCGCCGCCCAGGCCGGAAGCGGAAGCGGCGCCTCATGAATATTCGGGCGCTCATTGACAGGCTAATGAGCGGCTGCATGCGGAATGAGGCGGGCGGGGCCTGCGCGGGGCGGTTGGGCGGCGGGGCCTGAGGAGCCGGCGGCGCCATGGAGGGCGGCGGGGGCCCGGCGCGCGGCGGCCGCGACAAGAAGAAGGGGAAGAGCCCGGAGGAGGCGGGGCCCGCGGACCCCGGGAAGTCCAAGAAATTCGTGAGTGGGGGAGGGGCCGCCGCGCGGAGCCCCCCCGGGCCGGGACACCCCCCCTCCCGGTCCGCCCCGCCCCCCCCGGGTCCTCGAGCCCCCCCCCCCGGGGCCGTGAGCCGGGACACCCCCCCCCCCCGGGCCGCGAGCCGGGACACCCCCGCCCCCCGGTCCGCCCCGCCCCCCCCGGGTCCTCGAGCCCCCCCCCCGGGCCGTGAGCCGGGACACCCCCCCCCCCCCGGGCTCTCCCCGCCCCCCCCGGGTCCTCGAGCCCCCCCCCCCGGGGCCGTGAGCCGGGACACCCCCCCCCGGGCTCTCCCCGCCCCCCCGGGCAGAGCTTAGCGCGGGCCCCTCGCTGAGCCGGGACTCCGCCGGGCGCGGGCCGCTCCGTGTGGCGAGCTCAGGCCGCGAAGGAAACGCCCCGCAGCCCGGGGAGCCCCGCCGAGGGGAGCGGGCGGTGCCGCACAGGGCGCTGCTCAGCCCCCGCTCTGCACCCTTGGGCAGGAAGCGAAGGGACGGGCCTTGGGCGGGCGCTGCAATGCTTCCAGCTGGAGTCACTTGAAACGTTTGTGGGACGTTTAATCGTTAGTGTCTGTTTTAAGTCTCTGAGGCAAAGAGCGCGTGAGGAGATTTCTTTTTCTCTGAGGCCCTGGCTGCTGCGGGATGCAAAGAACTGGTATTGGCAGCCTGCAGTCCATGGACCACCTGAGGCCCATCAGAGTTGTGTGTGGAGTCCACAAGACATTGTGTTTTCTCTTGCCCATGTGCAGGGTTGCCAGATTCCCTTGCTTTCCTGTCTGTATTACTCACATGACACACACACAAAGTCAGTGCACAGGAAGTGAGGCGTGTGCTGATTGCACACAACTTTGACTGCGAGAGCCGTGCACTCTCTTTGTATCCAATCACAGCGCTGCTTCGGTTCAGTCGGTACAGCCCGCAAATTCTAGGTACTCAGGCACAGTGAGCAAAACTAGCTTATCCCAGGAGATTGTCTTGGTTATGACAATCTTGTGTCCTACTGGGATGTAGGGCCGCTCATGCGGCCCATTCACTAGCCTTGGTTGCCCATCACTGGATTAGAGGCTTGTTCTGGCTAAGAATCTGCTGTGTCTGTAGAAGGATGGAGCCAAGTTGGAGGTGATTCAGAGAAGAGCAGTCAGAATGATTGAGGGACTAGAGGCATTCGTCTGAGGAAAAATGAAGTGCCTGTAGTTAGGAATGTAAAAGTATAACCATTTAAACTGTTAATCATATTCACAGTAACATGGAGGCTCCCACCCCACTCCTGGACTGCAGGCAGGAGCCTGCTATCATCCTGCACTGCTGCTGCCTCTGATAGAAAGGTGGCAGCACGGGGGCGGGAGCCGCCTCCCCAGGAGTGGGGTGGTAGGCACTGCAGGTGCATGTAACTGCTGAGATTTTCAGTGATTACAGAATTACCTAATTACCCGCTTTTTAACATCCCTATCTGTAGTTCAGTGTGGGTGTGTAGCCACAAGGAGGGGGAATGATCTATACGATTATGAAGGATATAAGAAGAAATTGTGAACTATGGTTTAGTATGGAGAGAATAAAAGGAACACAGCTTCAAGAATGCAAATAAAACCAAACTCCCTTCCCTCGCTAACCATTGGAGAATATTTAAACTGGAATTTAAAAAAAAATACAATTTGCTTTTTATGTTTTTTGAATTATGTACAATCTCATTTTTAAGAATTAAAACTAAAACCAAGCTGCCTCTTTTCTTAAGGCGAAAGAAGACTGCATATCAGAAACCATTTGTTAATAAGACTTTTAGTCTATGAAATAGTCTTTAAGGTGCCACAGGACACCTTGTTTTTGCTGAAACAGATCAACACAGCTATCCCTCTGAAAGGAGTTCCAATTTGCATAGGTTTCACCACATTCCCCTGAGAGACTAACAGCTTTTGTGGGCTGGAGCCCATGCATCTGTCAAAGTGGGCTCCAACTCATGAAAGCTTATATCCAAATACATTTGCTAGTCTTCAAGGTGCCAAAGGATGACTCGTAAATTTGGACTATTGCTCAGGAGAAAATAGAGAACAGTTCTGAACTGGCCTTTGAAGGAAAATGGGTCTGGGTTGGAAGCACAAATGGACATAGTTGCTTTAATAGCTTTTCTTAGGCTGTGTCTGCACTTGCACGTTGCTCCACAAAACTTGTTCATGGGTGCTTAAGCCCATTCTCCCCTCCCCTCATTGGCATTGGTGTGTGCCGACTTTTAGCAACAAGGCTGAGTCGACACAGCCCTGTCGCAAAAAGCTGTGTAGTGTAGGTACATCCTCAGTCTTTACTTTTTTTTTTTTGCTTTTTATGATTATATGGGCTCTTCCACCCCCTGCTTTGAGATGTAGAATAATTGTGTCAGGAGAGCTGGATTACTCCCTTTTACATTGTAGCTACACTTGCACTTGTTTGACACAACTTTTGTCATTCACAGGTGTTTAACAGCAATCATCTCCCCCTTTCCTCAGTGAATGACAAAGTTTTGCCCTGGCAAGTACGTGAACACTCCTGCTGACGGAGCAAAGCCTGGTCATTGGAGGTTAGAAGTGTTTTGTCAGGAAAAGTACTAAGAGTGTTCACACACACACTGGCTTTGAGACAGGGCTTTGTCGACACAGCCTTGTCTTTAAAAAGCTGCGTAGTGTAGAGATGGTGTCCCTGGCTTCTGTTTGTCTGGGAATGGGCGATGGAAGGGATCCCGTGAGGATTCTCTGTTGCATTTCCTCCCTCTGGGGCACCTGGTGTGGTCCTCAAGAACATAAGAACGGCCAGACTGGGTCAGACCAATGATCCATCTAGCCCAGTATCCTGTCTGCCGACAGTGGCCAGTGCCAGTGACCCAAAGGGGGTGGACCGAAGACAATGGTCAAGCAATTTGTCTCCTGCCATCCTTCTCCAGCCTTTGACAAACAGAGGCCAGAGGCACCATTCCTTACCCCCTGGTTAATAGCCTTTTATGGACCTAACCTCCATGAATTTATCTAGGTCTTTTTTAAACTCTGTTATAGTCCTAGCCTTCACAGCCTCCTCTGGCAAGGAGTTCCACAGGTTGACTTTGCACTGTGTGAAGAAGAACTTTGTTTTATTAGTTGTAAACCTGCTACCCATTAATTTCATTTGGTGCCCTCTAGTTCTTATACTATGGGAACAAGTAAATAACTTTTCTTTATTCACCCTCTCCACACCATTCTTCATCTTATTTTCTATCCCTTTTTTAATAATTCCTAATATCCTATTTGCTTTTTTGATTGCCGCTGAACACTGGGTGGATGTTTTCAGAGAACTAGCCACGATAACTCCAAGATCTTTCCTGATTAGTTGTAGCTAAATTAGCCCCCATCATATTGTATGTATAGTTAGGGTTATTTTTTCCAATGTGCATTACTTTACATTTATCCACATTAAATTTAATTTGCCATTTTGTTGCCCAATCACTCAGTTTGGTGAGATCTTTTTGAAATTCTTCCCAGTCTGCTCTGGTCTTGACTATCTTGAACAGTTTAGTATCATCTGCAAACTTTGCCACATCACTACTTACCCCTTTCTCTAGATCGTTTATGAATAAGTTGAACAGGATTGGTCCTAGAACTGACCCTTGGGGAACACCACTAGTTACCCCTCTCCATTCTGAAAATTTACCATTTATTCCTACCCTTTGTTTCCTGTCTTTTAACCAGTTCTCAGTCCATGAAAGAACCTTCCCTCTTATCCCATGACAGCCTAATTTACACAAGAGCCTTTGGTGAGGGACCTTGTCAAAGGCTTTCAAGCTCCACTATCTATGGGATTTGATATAGCTCAGAGGAGAGTGAGCAGATAGAAATACCAGCTGATCTACAAAGCAGAATGCCAGCTCACTATGCGAGTTTCACCCTAAATTATTGTAGTAATAAATCAATTTTATAAGCCATAATAAAAGGAGGATTTTTAGAGTGCTTTGGAATCAGCAGAGCTTGAGTTCTGTGCCATAGCATCAGTTTTGTGGCTGCTCCTCTGAGTCCCATTTTCCCTTCCTACCCAGTCAGTACCGGTGTCCACTTTTCTGGTTTCTCATGCCAGTCTCTGCCCAGCCGTTCCCAATTTGCCCCTTCTGGTTCCTTGTGTGATCTGCCTCTCTCCACTTTTCTAGCTTCCAGCCATTTTCCTCCTTGCACCCAACTTCCATTCCTAATCTCTCTGCCCAGCTTCCCCTCCTCATATTTGAAAGAGTCCCACACGGGGTGATTAGAACTTCCGGAAGACGAGGTCGCAAGTTTTGTTAAACATTGCAAAGCAATCTATTTCTTCCTGGACTTGCTTTCAGAAACATCTGAACCATTTTGGCTGAAGCTTTCCAAAAAGATCATCTTGCGGCAAACACTCGGAATGGAAATATTCAGGCCAAGCCGTTAGTTTGGCAGAGTTATGAGCAGCTAAAAGCAGGATCTTAAATGGAGGTGTACGGCAACCTTAAAACGAGGGGAGCTGTGCTGACAACAGCAGAACCTGTCCCTCAGGTGACCCCCCGGAGTGCAATGGCATCATAATGATTGGCTACAGGGGGGGTGTCAGTCAAATACGCTGAAGGAAAGCTGACTAGTGATTATGCAGAAATACAAATGTTCAGTTACAGACAGATCTGCTTGAGCTTGAAACCGACCAGCAGAGTACAGAAGGTAGAGCAGACATAGCGGATGTATTGTGAGATGGCCATGGGAGAATTCTTTGCGCACACAGGCTATAATGCCCATGCCAGGGATGTAAAAAAGTAGGGTTTTTTGTAAACATGTAACCGCTGAAATTAAATTTTCAGCAATTACACATGTACAGGCAGGGAAGGAAGGCAACTCCCAGGGTCTGATGCATGTGGGGAGCCAGCTTCAAGCTGGTTTCCTGCGAGCATCGGCTCCTGTAGAGCCACCTCCCCCCGGTCTGCTGTCTCCAGTACAGAGGCAGCAACGTGGAGATGGGAAGCCTTGCGTGCTACCCTGAAGGTTAACCAACAGACCCGGGCTCATTGGTTAACTGTTTAACCGTGTATCCTAAGACATTCCTGCTAGCCACCTAGTATGCTGTTACTCTGATGGAGATTGTGGCCAGCCCTGGTTGGAGTAAGTCTACTTCAGATGGTAATGTGATTGTCTGCTTTGTGCTATGGTGTGTTGCTGCTTGGGTACGTTGGAAGATATATCAGAAGTTGCAAATGGGAATCAGCTAGTGTGGAGGGAGCCTGTAGATTCTTTCTCCTTGCACTGAACAGATTACCTTCTCTATATAGTAAAACCACTTGAGGAAGGGTGGTTTTGTTTTAGTATCCAGTCCTCACTGCTCTAGTAGCCACAGTTGCTGGATGTTTCTATCTCGAATGGCCTGCCAAAGCCATCTCTGTACCAATCCAGTGTCAAAATTCAACACTTACGCATTGTTGTAAAATTGGAATTACATTGAAAATGTGGGGATAGTGTACAATGAATATAATTGAGTGTCAAAATGAATAACATGGACTCTACTGAATTAATTGTGCACTACTCAGTTTCATACTTAATTCACTTACAACCTCAAATTCTTAAATTAAGTCATATTGCAATTGTCACTGTGTGGCACCAGAGCGCAGAACTCAGGGACCTTGCTGTAATGTTTTTCTAGAATAGATCATCATGGAGTAAACTGTTTTGGTGATAGGGCTGTGTCTTGCTTACACCTCGCTAAATACTTTCATCCTTTATGCATCTGATGTCCTTGAAATCATAGAGGGGAGAGAGTCTGTTTTGCAAGTTTTAAATCTTAACTTTGCTAGAAGGAAAAAAGGTGTATTATCAATGCTAGGATCCTAGTGAAGAACAGCCAGTTAGCAGGTCAAGTTAAAGGAGTAGACTTTCATATTGCCTTTAACTTGACCTGCTAATTTAGTTGCAAACTACAAACCGTGTTGTCTTCTCTAGGTTTTAAGTGAGGTTTGGGTTGAGAACATAGTTCTGTCCTAGTTAGGACACAGCCGTAAGGCATGGGGGACAGATGGATTCTCAGGGGGCAAAGCATGCTGGTCTACTGTTCGTCTGAGTAAGAATGGTCACTTTGGTCTTGTTTATGAACCAGGACTCTGGTGTAGTGATCTTCCTGGATTGCAGTTGAGCATTCAGTAGAAAAGTGAGGTCACCTGTCAAGAATTGTGCCTGTTCTGATTCCAGGGAGTGGCATGCCTGTGGTAAGGAAAGGGAGGTGGCTGCTTCTAGCTGTTGTTTCTCTGTTTACTTTCCAGAGGGTGTTGTCTTGGGAGCTGGATAGTGGGGTGAATGCAGGTTGTGGTAATACAGTGACTCCTGTCAAGTCCAGGGTTTAAAGCTTGGGATCAAGTAATCCCTCTTGACACTAACAGTATTTGATTTAACAATTGAATAGTTAATTAGATTTAACAATTAATTCGTTAATTAGCAGTCAGCACAGAAGCTGTTTCACATTTTCTCACTCAGCATTTTTTGATTAGGGAGTCCTGAGCTACCTGTGGTGAACTTACAGAACTCGTGAGTTACGTTTGGTTGAACTCTTCCCCCTCTACGACTCCAAAGCAGAATGTGGGTAGCTGGGTAGGAGCGCAGCTCCCCCACAGATTCCCCCCATTGCTAGATCACATACAGAATGAACACGAAACCCTTCAGCCAGGAGAACAGCAATGTTCGTTCTTGTTTACACTAGGAAACAATGTATCTTCATTAATATGCTAGTACAGGGCTACTCAATACGCGGGCCGCATGTGGCCTGTAGCCCATTTGTTTGCGGCTCTCAGTGCAGTTTGGGTTTACGCAGGGCTCAACACACAGCCTGTGGGTGGGATCCTTTGAACGTGGCCTCCATGGGAACATGCTCCACAGCGGCAAGACGTCTCCCTGGCAGGGTGAGCATTGAAAGACGCAAGCGGACGGGCTGGCCGAAACAGATGGGTACAGGGTGTCGGCGTTTCCAGCCCCCAGGAAGGAGGTTCTGGGAGCACTGGGGCATTGTGTGAAAGAAGCTATTTGCATAGATATTTGCATGTATATGCAATCACATTTAAGTTGCAGCCCTCCGCATGTGCTGTGAGTATCACTGTGGCCCCCGGGGCTTCCAAAGTTGAGTAGCCCTGTGCTAGTGTGTAGTAAAATACATCTCTTCTTAGTGTAGGCATAACTTTACTGTCTGTTCTGAGTGAAGCATTTCTCTCTTCCCACTATGCAGTGAGAACTGGAGAGCTGTGCTGATTCTTTCCAGTACTTCAGTGGAAGTATGGCATAAAGATCCTTTTTCCTTTTATATTGTTTGCACTTTTCCCTCATTCCTCTGTATATCTGTTCTTTTTCTCACTCAGCAGTACCTTCATTTTGTAAAAGCTGAACTTGCTTTGAACTTTTTCTTGTCTCTCATTAACCTTGGTCATCATTGGAGACTTTCTGCTCCATATTCCTGTCTGAGGGTGTGACTTGTATGACGGACTGGGCCGGGTCTGGGCACAGCTGAGGGCGTCCGCTCAGGGCGAATTGCTCAAATTCGGGGCTCTCTCTAGCCCCCAGACTGGAGACCTTCCCAAACAGGCCACAAACCAGTCCCACAGAGCGCTTCAGCTGCCTGCCTGAAGCCTCACGAGCAAAACCCCTCCGACACCCCAGCAATATCCGTGCCCCAGATGGCCCCGGGCCTCTTACACAGGTGAGGGGGTCTTAGAACCCAGTTCACCTACCCCAAACAAGTGCTGTCCGGTTCCAAGAAATCAGCCACAGATCCCAGATCAATTTACACTCTGGATCTTACCCACAAATCACGCTGAGCCAATCCTTTAGAATCTACAATCTAAAGGTTTATTACTACAAGAAAGAAAAGCATGAGAGTAAGGTTGTTAAAGTATCATACATTACATGCATCAAATCTCCCAGTTCTTGATGCAGGCTTGCAGCAAAAATGTTATAGCTGCTGGCTTAAAAGTCCTTGGTGCACATCCTATGCCAGGATGGGTCCACAGTTCTTCCCGGCTCGTGAATCCCTGCGAGGCTGCATCTGAGGTCAAGAGCAGATCTGGAGACCAAGATGGAGTCGCCACATGGCCTATTTATACCTCCTTCCTGGTTTCTTCCAAGCTGGCTAGAGTCACGTGGCCAGGTGTGTCTTTGGCCTCCAGAGGTCCATTGTTCCCTGGAGACTTGCTCATTAGCATGTCCATAGGCAAACATTCCTGGCCCATTACTTAACCACCTTCAGAGAAACTTCCAGTCTCCATACAGAGTACATATTCATAACTCAACACACATACATTACACAGATATATGAAGAGCAAATATAGAACCTGTAGAAAGTAAGCTTTTGTTTGACACCTCACATGGCCCCCTTTGTACCACTTTTGGGATCAACACCCCCCCTCCCCCATGGGTGCAGCAGTGATCTGGCTGCTCCCCTCAAAATCCAGTAACGTGACAACTTGTCTTTCTGTCTCTCTCATATTAGTTGTAAAATTTTTAGCTGTTACCTGTGGATTCTCTCTTGAATCCGGAGAGCATGTGATGGAAGACTAAAACATTGCCCTAAGCACAGCAGTGTCAGTTCAGAATCTTGTTAATTAAAATACTACGGGCCATCTATAAATACTGTAAACATGAATTGGGCCTCTGTATCTGGGGATAGTTCGATGATCCACTGCTAACATAGATGCAAGGTGTCTGATTTAGCAGCATTGGAGGATTAGGATATGTCTACACCGTGTAGATGTAGCAGAGGCTGATACTATTCAAAAAAGAGATCTTGGAATCACTGGGGATAGTTCTCTGAAAACATCTACTGCTTGTGCAACAGCAGTCAAAACAGCAAACAGAATGTAGGGATTGTTAGGAAATGGATAAGCTAGAACATATCCTATTGCCTCTGTAGAAATCTGTGGTACTCCTATATCTTGAATACTACATGCAGATCTGGTCCCCCCCCCCCAAAAAAATAGTTGTTTTGGAATTGGAAAAGGTACCAAAATGGGATACAGAATGATTAGGGGGTATGGAACGACTTCCATGTAAGGACAGATTACTAAGACTGGGACTTTTCAATTTTGAAGAGAGATCACGGGGGAGTATGATAAAGGTCTATAAAATCATGACTAGTGTGAAGAAAGACAATTAGGAAGTGTTATTTACTCTTCATAACATCATATGAAACTAATAGGCTGCAGGTTTAAAACAAACAAAAGGAAGTATTTCTTCATACAGCTCAGTCAGCCTTTGCCAAGACTATAACAGGTACTAAAAAGAATTGATAAGAACCTGGAGGGTAGGTCCATCAATGACTGTTAGCCAGGATGGGCAGGGATGGTTCCCTGACATCTGTTTGCTGGATGCTGGGAATGGGAGACAGAAGATGTCACTTAGAGATTGCCTATTCTCTTTGAAGCACCTGGCATTGGTGACTGTCAAGACAGGACACTGCACTAGATGGACCTTTGATCTGACTTAGTATGGCTGGTTTTATGTTCTGTACCACCTGACTCAGACTTATGGGTCTCAGACTGTGGGACTTTTTCATTGCTGTGTAGATTTCTTAGTTCAGGTGGGAACCTGGACTCTAGGACCCACCCACCCTGCACTTCCTAGATCCTGAGTTCCAGCTTGAGCCAATGAGCTGGAGTTGGCTAGGATGTGCCAGCTGTGGCTGTCTAGTTGCTGTGTAGACATACCCTTGAAGTCCTGTATTATCCTGAGCTGGAAAGCTGGTGGTGCAGGCTTCCCCATATTGCCTTCCAAATATGACTCAGTGAAGGGACCACTCATGGAGGGCTGGCCAGGGTGTAAATCTCCATCAGCCATTCAGCGCTCCAACCCCCTCTCCCCGGACTACCAGTCTGAGAGCCAGAGAATACCAACGGTGATGGTGGTGTAGTGTTGTAGATGTTTGAGAGTAGTTCTATCAGGAATAAGTTTGACACACATTTGACATAGGCCACTCAACATGCGCGAGGAAACCTTTGTTCATATCCAATCCAAAATCAGTAGTCACTTGCAATCTAGAGGGGAAAAGCTTTTTTCTTTTACTAGGGACCATGAATCATCCTGTTCTTCGTAGCTGTCTGGAAGATGCTTAGTTTGCGTCAGTGTCTGGAGAATCTGGAGCAGGGTAAGAAATGGCATTTTTAAGCGTGTTACTGCTAGGGATGTGAACATGTAGCTGAATACACGGTTGACCAGTGAGGTTAACCCTCTCAGTAACACACAGCCCCTGTATCAGAGGCAGCAGGGAGGAGGCGGGAGCTGCTGCATGTGGGGGGCCAGTTTCTGTGGAGCAGCCCCTTCCGCCGCCGCTGCTGCCTCACACAAAGGCAGCAGCAGGTGCAGGGGAGGCAGGAGCCAGTGCTCATGGGAAGCCAGCTTAAAAGCCTGTTCCCTGCGAGCACTGGCTCCCACCGTCCCCCTCCCCTTGCTTGTGAGTTTTCAGTGGATACATGGTTACACGAATACATGTGTTTTAACATCCCTAGTTGCTGCTAGGCTGTGAAAATGCCGTTCCATGCAGACTCCACCAAGATGATAAAAGCTGGTGCTTTCCGTTTGCTGAGCTGCATGAGGTGGATGTTGGTGTTAAGCTTTGTTGGAGACATATTGCATTGCTACAGTTTCTTCCGTTAGTTGTAGGCCTGTGAGTGACGGTTGCTTCCTGTGCTTGAAACCACAAGATGTGGTGCCTGGCTTAGTCAGATATGCTATATTTGAGTGAGCAGCAGCCATCTTTTTCTGCCAAGGCTGGTGCCTTTATTAATGAAAAACCAACAAATGGTCTGGTAGCACTTTATAGACTAACGAAACATGTGGTATGAGCTTCCGTGGGCACAGCCCACTTCTTCAGATGACCGGAGTTATGAGTTAGGGATATGAAAACTCGAAATAAATAGGAGAGGGGAGAGAGAGAAAAAGTGTGAGTGAGAGAGAGACGGAGCATCATTAGCTAGATTCCTAAAACCGGCACGATACCACTCTGGGAGCTGTTACCACCTTCAGTGGTTATTAAATAGGTAGAGTCCCCACCAGCCCATATCACGATTGAGTCCATTAGCATGTGAATTGAATTTGTGGATGAACTGGGATTCCAGGGTTTCTCTCTGTACAGTAAACTTCCGATAATCCGGCACCTTTAGGACCCAGGGGGTGCCGGATTATCAGATATGCCAGACTATCAGAAGGGGGGGCTATGAGGGGTCTGGAGTGGGGTGGGAGGGGATGCCACCCCAGGCCCCTCAAAGCCCCCCCCTTATGATAGTCTGGTTCTGCCCCAGGTGTCCCTGATTCAGCCGCTGCTGGTCAGTTTCAGCAGCAGCTGAATCGGGGATGCCTGCAATAGAGCAGTTGGGGCGCAGCCGGGTTGGTCCCGTAGCACTGAGGGGCGGCGCTACGGCACCAACCCAGCAGCACTCCAGCTGCTCTTGGGGACGCCTGGGACAGAGCAGCTGGGGTACTGCCCGGTTGGTCCTGTAGCGCTGCCCCTCGGGGCTGCGGGACCAACCCAGCAGTACCCCAGCTGCTCTTGGGGACGCTTGGGGCAGATCAGCTGGAGTGCTGCCGGGTCCCGCAGCGCCAAAGGACGGTGCTGCGGGATCAACCCGGCAGGACCCCAGCTGCTCTGCCCCAGGGGTCCCCGAGTCAGCCGCTGCTGAAACAAATCAGCGGCTGATTCCAGGAAGCCCGGGGCAGAGCAGCTCTGCCCCGGGCTTCCTGGAATCAGCCGCTGTTCTGTTTCAGCAGCGGCTGACTCGGAGACCCCTGGGGCAGAGCAGCTGGGGTCCTGCCGGGTTGGTCCCGCAGCCCCGAGGGGCAGCGCTACGAGACCAACCCGGCAGCACCCCAGCTGCTCTGCTCCCGGCTTCCCCGATTCAGCTGCTGGTCAGTTTCAGCAGCAGCTGAATGGGGGAAGCCTGTCCTGCTGCCCCAGCACTTCCGGGTTCCTGATGCTGCCGGACCATCAGGAGTCCCGGAGCATTGGATGCCGGACTAATGGAGTTTTACTGTATTTGGCTTGTAGAGCTGGTGTGTGACAAGACAGCCACTTGCAGGTCTGTCAGACTGTGATTAGGCAAGTTGAAATGCTCACCAACAGGCTTCTGTATATTTCCTTAATGGACAGAAATCGTATTTCCGTAGAGTTTCCCGCAGAAACCGTCCAGTTTGTCCAATATATATAGGAGTGGGGCATGGCTGGCATTTGGTGGCATAGATCAGATTACTGGATGTACGGTCAAATGGCCCTTTGATTTTGTGGCTTATGTTGTTTGCTCCAGTGATGAATTCGTCAGTGTACATATGTGGATAGAGTTGGCATCTCTTTTGGTTGCGGGGCTGGGTTCCTGGAGGTTTATGGTGTGGTGTGGTTATCAGAAAGAATATGTTTCAGGTTAGGAGGTTGTCTGTAAGCAAGAATAGGTTTTTCTCCGAAGGCCTCTTAGAGTGAGGGATCGTTTTCCAAGATGGGTTGTAGATTGTGTATAATGCACTGGAGGGGTCTGAGTTGTGGACTGGAGGTAACAGCAAGAGGAGTTCTGTTGTTTTCTCTTTGGGGTCTGTCTTGAAGTAGTTCATGTCTGGGGACTTTTTTGGCTCTGTCAGTTGGTTTTTTCACTTCTCCAGGTGGGTATTTCAGTTTTAGGAATGCTCTGTAAAGAGCCTATAGGTGATTGATAGTGGGGTGGAAGTTGTTGAAATCTTTGTGGAATTCTTTGAGTCTCTTTTCCGTGGGTCCATATGATGAAAATGTCATCGATGTACCATAAGTAAAATAGGGGTGTTAGGGGGCGAGAGCTGAGGAAACGTTGTTTAAGGTCAGCCATAAAGAGTGGTCATGGTGTGAAAATTTTACCATACACCTATGAGACATGAAGATCTGAAAAGCAAGGGTGCACACGTGTGTGTGTGTGTGTGTGTGTGTGTGTGTGTTTGTTTCTGGGGACCACTGAGGTCTAGGTGAGATACCTAGAGGAATTTACCAGTATAATAATATCACTATGGTGCTACACCAATTTAACTTCCCCTGGACATCCTTACTCCAGAGTAAGGGTGTATATCGGTGGGTGGGTGTGGTTATCCTGCTCTACGGCTCCCCGTGCACCAGCTCCCAGGGAGCTGACTGCACACCCCAGGTGTAACTGCTGAAATTTTCAGTGGTTACACATTTACTTTAATTAACACATTTTAATATCCCTAGTGTAATCTCCTTGCACCTCATGGGTCTGCTGATGGCTTGTGAAAAGGCCTAGGGAAGGAATGAGATGATCTTGTTACTACTTTCTACCTGCTCCTTGTGCCTTATGTGAACTGAAAACCACACATTCTGCCTTTGTGATGTCTGGCC
The DNA here is from genome assembly GCF_052426305.1 of Pelodiscus sinensis. Lineage (NCBI taxonomy): Eukaryota > Metazoa > Chordata > Testudines > Trionychidae > Pelodiscus > Pelodiscus sinensis. Next base: position 41,615,860 of record NC_143067.1, on the reverse strand, counting down.
TGTGATACAGATTCCAGAATCCACATTAGTCCAGAACACAAGGCGAAGGATTCTCCCCACTACAGACTTGGCGCTACATGGCAGCATGTTTTCAGACAATCCACTCTCAGAAAGATTTCAAAAGCAGCTCTTAAAATAGTGTTTCTCTTTGCAGTGTATGCTTTGGCAGGAAGAGGGATGTTTCTCAATTCCTAAGACTTCTGAATCTCTTCTGAGTAGCCTTTAGGAAATGTGTATCTCTCCTCAGTGGCTGTGAGACCTGGGCACCATACAAAGGGCCTTTCACATTTGATCTCTACACAACATTTTGAGGATCCGCTGGAAGGGCAGGAATACCAGCCTGGAGGTTCTCCAAAAGTCAAATGCCATAAGCATCGCTCCATTGCTGATAAAAGCCCAACTATGCTGGGTTGGAAATAGCATTAGGATGCCTGAACATCACCTTCCCAAAACAAGTTCTCCCATAGAAAATTTCACAAGGACATTGGAATCAAGGCTGCCCCAGGAAACACTGCATAGAGGGTATCCACAGCAGCACACACTTAGGTGCAATAAAGCCAGATGATCTTGAGAAGACTGCTTTAAATAGATGAGCATTGCAGCATATAAGGCTGAGAGCTTTCCAAGCCTTTGAAGAGGACAGACATAATTGATTGCTACCTGCCAGGGAAAAGTGTCATACTACTGCTATCCCTACTTGGCCCGACATGCTCTGAGTATGCGCAACTTTTTTCTGGGTGTCTGGCTCGTGAGTCTAGCCCACATGCTCAGGGTTTAGCTGATCGCCATATTTGGGGTCGGGAAGGAATTTTCCTCCAGGGCAGATTGGCAGAGGCCCTGGAGGTTTTTCGCCTTCCTCTGTAGCATGGGGCATGGGTCACTAGCAGGAGGATTCTCTGCATCTTGGGGTCTTTGAACCATCGTTTTGAGGACTTCAATATCTGAGATATAGGTGAGAGGATTATTCTAGCAGTGGGTGGGTGAGATTCTGTGGCCTGCACTGTGCAGGGGGTCAGACTAGATGATCAAAATGGCCCCTTCTGACCTTAAAGTCTATGAATCATGCTTTGGACTTAGTCGCTCCAGAATCCACAGAGAGAGCATGGAAATGTCATTGAGCCACTGGACTCCACACACACACCTATTCTGCAGGGTCTTGCTGTATTTGTGAATAACCAAAGGAGGAGTGGAAGGAGTAGCAGTATCTGGGAGCCACGTCTCAGGGCAGCAGCAGGGTTCAGCCGATCACCAGACCTGCTTATTCATATTCTGATTTCAGGCAGCAGAATAAGGGTTAGGGTTTTGATGCTAGTGACTTGTGAGCCATCTCTGTTGTCAGAAGATGGGTGATTTCTCTTGTGCCTCCCGCCTTAGGCCAGTTGCCATGTGATGTCAAAGCTGGTTTCAGGAAACTCATGATTTTATTTGTTTCACAATGAGGGATGGGACATTTGTGAAATTCGTGTCATTTGAGAGGAGAGAAATGTGGGACAGGTCAGAAATTGTGTGTGTTTAAAAAGCTTTATATCTATTCAAAAGTATTTTCCAACATACAAATGTGTGTGCATACAGATAGATCTCAAAATACCCATTTAACTGCAGGGAACTTTCCAAGGTGAGTAGTGGGACCTGAATTTCTGTAGAACAGTAGTTTTCAACATGAGTCTGGGCACAGACTGTCCAAGGGGTCTGGAAAAGGTGGTAGTTACCATGAAACGGTGGTTCTGCACAGTTTATCTGAGATTTCCAGGGGGCCTGCACCTTCGTTTGAAATATTTTAGGTCCACAAATGAGAGAGGTTGAAAATCACTGCTGTAGAATGTAAAGTTCCGTTAAAAACAGACTAACTGTCTTCTTCTATTATTCATTTTTTTCCCTGAATCTGCAAACAAGTTGCTCCAGTGTTTTCTGGTGCTTGTCTAGCAGAAACAGTGCAGGTTTGTGTTTAGTCAGTTTCACTGCGATCCTTGAATCTTGAGCCAGCAGTGAAGCTAATAGGGGCCATATCAATTTGTTGTTGCTTGCGAAAGCTGTGAACAGCCTCAGGAGGAGTGTGCACTAGTGCTTTGGGATTAGAGCAGGGGTGGGCAATAATTTTTGATGGGGCCACTCCAAGAATTTAAGTGGTTGAGGGCTGCACTCTTCCATGATACTAATGGAGGAGGTGCGGGCTATGGGATGGAGGTATGGTGCAGAAGGGAGCTATGGGTAAGAGATTGGGATGAAGGAGGAAGTGCGGGGTCTAGGAGGGGGTATGAGTGTAGGAGAGGATTCTGGCCTGGAGAGGGGGGGTGCAGGTCTGACGGGGTTGTGACCTGGGGCAGGAATGCAGGGATTTGGATTAACTAGCGGTAGTGGAGTGCGGTGCAATGTCTGGGAGGGGTTTGCGACCTAGAGGAGGGGCATTGGAGGGGGTATGGGGCAGAGGGTTTTGGGTTACATGGGGTTTGGGGGAGAGATGGGCTGGGGTGCCAGAGGAAGGCTGTGGTTGGGAGGCACTTACCTGGGAAGCTCTGAGCCAGCAGTGCGGGCCAGCAGGTTCCTCAGCCAGGCTGTCTGCCTTCCGTGCCCCCATGGGGAGCTCCGAGCAACTGGCAGGGGCCATGTGTGGCTCAACCAAAGGGGAAAGGGTACTTTGTGTGCTGCCTGTCCTGCCAACAGGCAGCTCCCTTTGGCCAGAAACCACACTCAAACTGTTCTGCGAGCAGCTTAGAGCAGCATGGAGGGAAGGGGACAGCAGGGAGCCTGGCTGATGCTCCCTCAGGCTAGATCTGGCAGCTTGGCAGGCGGGATCTGCCCCGCAGGCTGTATTTTGCCTGCTCCTGAGCTAGAGGATGCATGAAACAGGTAATGCAGGGCTACTCATCAAGCAGCCTGTGGGCCACGTGTGGCCTGTGACCTGTTCGCGGCCGGCGGTGCAGTTTGGGATCCTTTGAAAATGGCTTCCACTGGCGAGTCAGTAGAATGGTCTGTTGAGATGCATTTAGTAGTTCAATGCCTGGACTGCCATTGCTCATTAAAGGGCTGACATATGGGTGGAACTCGGGTAAATATTGCATTGTATTAATATCGGCAGAGCTGACTTAAATGGGGCCTGAGTGTTGTGTAGTCTTGTCTTCATCTTTGTATTCATGCCCATCAGTGTGAAAAGTTATTTGCTTAAATTTGCATGTACATTTGCAACCACACTTAAGTTGCGGCCCTCCATGTGCTGAGAGTATCAGCTTCCACAGTCAAGTAGCTGTGAGGTAATGTATCAGAGAACCCTCTCCAGCAGGCAGGAGAGCTTTAGGGGCTGAGGGGGAAGAGTTTTATTTCTTCCAGTTGGTGGAGGATTGTTAGAGACCTAGAGGAAAGGACATACAATCTCTCTGCCGGGGCCAGAAGCAGGGTGCCAGGAGTCCCAGCAGCCCTCTCCGTTCCAGTAGATGAGATACAGGACTGGACTTCTCTTACCATTGGGGGTTGGGAGCCATCTTTGCATGAGCCTTGGCTTATTGTGTGTCTGGTCCACTTTTCAAGCCTTGCATACAAAACGTCTCACCCTGCAGTATATGTGTGGCTGCTAAACACTGCACAGCAGTTTGAAGCACCTGTATCCCAGGGACAGTGCGGAGGGAATTAGGAAGAGAAGTGCAATTTCCTGGATTAAGTTTTGTTTGGAACACCCCTGGGGATTGATGCTATTCTCTTCTAAAGTGAACCAGAGTATCTTTCAGGGCTTTGAATTCAGGGCACAGTAATGGTGACCGTGCACTTCTAGGACACCCTGCAGTTTTTCCAATCTCCTGACTAGAAGGATCCTACACAGCTGACTGAGGACTTTGTGTTTTGCTGTGCTGCACCTCTGCTCTTTAGACAGCCGGCTGTCTGGAGGTTGGGGGAAGGAGGAAGGATGGGTGTGGCTCAAGTCTTCATTTTCTCAAGCTCAGCCACAGCTGCTGCATTCTCCCTTAAGCGCTGTCCTCATTACCTCAAGTGGGCAGAGGTGTCTGCATCTAGAACAGGGGTGTCCAAACTTTTTTCAAAGAGGGCCAGATTTGATGAAGTGAACATGCGTGAGGGCCGACCATTTTGCCTGACATTCTTTGAACCATTAAAATTAAATGCAAATTAACTATTTTATGCAAAGTTTATTGCAAACAGCATACTTTTCATTTCGTCATATGGATGACAAATATAAACAGGTGTTAAATCACTCTGCCTTTCATATCTGAAGGCCAGATGAAAAAAAAATCCAAGAAGCTGAAATATATGTCAGGAACATTGTAAAGTACATTACATATTATTGGTAATAAAGGTTGTCTGTCAACTTTTAAGTTCAAAAAATATGAACAGGAACATAACACCAAGTATACATGTTGTGTCCAAATATATTTATAACTGATTTAGACCAACTGACATTAACTGAGATTTTACAATGTATTCATCTCAATACATATGGATTAGTTGGGGGCCATAAAAGATAAATATTGCCAAATTACCTGTGGGGCCGTATTAAACCGGAACACGGGCCACAATTGGCCCGCGGGCCGGACTTTGGACATGCCTGATCTAGAACTTTAGACCTTGCCAATAAGATATTGAGGAGGGTGTATTTCCCAGTGACAACGGGGGAGGCATTGCTGTCATTAATCCACTTCTCCAAGTGGCAGTAGCTCTGTTGAGGGGAGAGTTCTTCCATTGACCTAGCCATATCAGGACCAGGGCTAGGTGGCTTTGCTGTGGTGGTCAGGAGACTGAATTTTTCGCAACCTGTAATAATGTAGCTAGGTTGATTAAAAAGCGTCGCCAAGTCTTTGTCAGGGACATAGCTTTAACTGACACGGCTTCTTGTACGTGATGGACGAACTGCATAACATTTGACGCTGCCGCCTTTGTTTCCTTCTCTGCTTTTTTTGGTAAGGAGAACACTTTTACTAGGTCCCCCGTGTAGGAGAGGCTTTTACAGATTAAAGTGGGGAGGAAGGAGCTGGAAGGGGTGGGGAACAGATTTAGTGGGAGTGGACAGATGGAAAGAGCAGTGTCCCCTAGTGCAGGTTCTCGCTCTGCTCTGCCCCCTTGTGCAACTACTAGAGATCCCTGGACTAGTCTTCAGGCTGACTTCTAAATGATGCCATAATAGCGAGTGGAAAGCAAAGTCCAGCTGGAGCAGGTTTGTGCTGTGTGAATTGTTCCAGTAGGAGAGCCCGCCTGCCCTTCCGTCATGAGCTGTTTCCCCTAAGTGCCCACGCAGGAGCTCAGGGCTACAGTGGGGGGAGATGTCTGCAGTGGGGGGAAAAGGGCCCCTCCTCACCATTCCCAGCAGGGAGCCACCCAGGTAAGCCCGAGCCTGAACCCTGTGGCTCATCTTGAGCTCCTCCTGCACCCACAGCCCAAGGCCGCGTCCCACTCCCCGGCCTTAGAGCCCCTCCTGCACCTGAGCCCCTCATCTCCAGCCCCACCCCGGAGCCTGCACACCCAGTCAGAGCCAATGTGCCATAGCCCTCTTTTTTGAGCCCAGTTATGCTTTTGCTTCAACACATTCCCTGGCGCACTGTTCTAAATGTATAGGGCGCCCTTCTACAGACATCCAAGGCAGAGCAAGTGCCGGAGGGAAAAGCAGCAAGTGAGATGTGATAAGGCATTTGTAACTGCAGGGTAGATAAACTTGTAGAACCTGCAAGAGTTGGGGGGGAGGCAGGAATCTGCTTAGTTTTTTCTTGGCTGTGAGGAGCCAGACAGTCACAGCTGGGGGTTATGGGCAATTGTTAACTGGCTGAGGTGAACATGTTACACTTACAATTCCTATGTGTAGACAGGGACATAGGAAGTCCAGTTAGAAAGAGGCCTGCTGGCCTTGCTCCAGATAGTTGTATAACAAGCTAATACAGATAGCATTCAGAGACTTCCTGTATTCTGCCTCTGTGGTTTGTTTCTTGGTTGGGGGTTACCGTTAAGCCTTGAAGAATGAGTTTTAATGTCCTTCCCAACATTTTTATTGTTAGTAACAATTCTGGAAAGGATATTGAAGCTAATGCATCAAAGTCTAAGGCTATCTCTAATTTGAGATGAAGATGAGACCTAGAATGAGGAACAAATAACCCAGCCATAGGCAGATACGGAGTACCTACACCTTTCTCAGACATGGCTGGTTCTGGCCACGGTCAGTGATGGTACAGAGTATGACGGCGCGATGGGGTTCCCTCGTCTCCTGCACCCCGAAATGGCACAAACAGACTGCATGAGCCGGTGGAATAGAGGAAGTTTATTGCCTCTCCAGGATACAGCACAGCACAGATGTAATCTGGTCACAGAGCTGGGCTAGGATGCCTCAGGCCCCCTTGAGATGGGGGAGACTGGGCCCCTAAACTCCAGCCCCTTTCCCTAGGCTGTCTCCTCCATGCTTCCAGCCAGCAACTCACTAACCCTCTTCCAGCCCTGCCCCCCAGCCAGGGCAGCCTCCACCTTCCTTTGTTCCTCTCCATGGGGGGTGTCTGGCCACTGGTTTGCATAGTGACTCATCCTGTTTTGCTGGGTCGTGGTACCCACGGCAGCCAGTGGGGGTTACCCCAGAGCCAGCAGCATAGAAACCAGCCAGGTACCCCCACTACGTCACAGTTCTCCCCCCTCCGAGAGCGAACTGAGCAGGGTCACTCCGCTCGTGACCTAGGGAAGTTCGGGTCCTCTGCGTGGGAACCCGACCTGGGGACATGGGTGCTCCCCTTCACTCGGGCCGGCTGTGGTGAGGCCCCACATGAGCTGGCTTCCCTCTGTCCACTCGCCGCCCCGCTCCAGGGCGACCGGCACAGGCCTGTCCTCGGGGGTCACACCCACCCTTCCGCTGGCCTTGATCTCTGGCCGGGGTCTCTCGGGCCGGGGCCATGAGCCCAGCGAGCCTTCTCTGGACAGCCAGGGCGGCTTCCATCCCCGACGCTTCATCCAGGGAAGCCTTCCCCTCCCATAACTGTCTCAGCAAACCCAGAGGGTCTATCTGGGGTAGAGATCCCCAAGCCGCTTTTCTACTTTCTTGGGCCTTCCCGCCCCTCTGGCAGGAGTCACAGGACCGGCAGTACCGCTGCACGGCTGTAAAGATTCCCGGCCCATAGAAGTGTTTTAGCAGCCTCAGCCGGGTGCTCCGGATCCCCCGGTGGCCCCCAACGGGGACGTCGTGGGCCAAATACAGCAGCTTGAGGCGATACTTTCGGGGGACGACCAGCTGCCGCTGGACCCCCCATGCCCTCACCTTCCTGGGGGGAAGCCATTCACGGAACAGGAGTCCACGCTCCCACAGGAATCTCTCCTGGCCACCTCTCCCCCGGGGCTGAGCTGCACGGAGGCCAGCCTGGTCCCTCAGCCTCTGCAAGGAGGGGTCTGCCTGCACCTCAGCCTGGAATTCAGCTGCTGAGGCAGGGATCGGGACCTGTCCCCCACCTTTGCCTAGGTCCGGAGTCCCAGCCTGGCTGGACCCCGTGTCCACTGGGATGGGACCCTGGGGACGCTGCCAGGAGTCCTTCCCTGGATCCACGTTGTCAGCCCCCCGCTGGCTCTGGCTCCGGGTAGTGACTAGAGCCCGCTGGGATTCATGGGGCCACTCCTCTAGGTCATTCCCCATCAGCACCTCGGTGGGCAAGTGCGGGTGCACCCCCACTTCCTTGAGGCCTTCCTTCGCCCCCCATTTCAGATGCACCCGGGCTACAGGCACCTTAAACGGGGACCCATCTACGCCCTTCAGAGTCAGCTGGGTGTGGGGTAGTATCCGCTCTGGGGCCACTATGTCGGATCGGGCCAGAGTCACCTCCGCCCCCGTGTCCCAGAAGCCCGTCACCTTCCTACCATCCACCTCCAGGGGTATGAGGCACTCGCTCCGCAGGGGCCGTCCTGCCCCCACCCAGTACACGGAGAAATCCGCCTCCTGAGAATCAGACCTCCCAGGGGAGGTGCACTGAGCATCCTTCCCCTCTCTCTGAGCTGAGGTTTGCCTGCCAGCCCCTGCCTCTGGGGCAGCCTGCCCTTCCCCCCGCCCCAGCCAGTTAACCCTGGAAAGTCCCCGGTCCTGGGACCTGGTGCACTGAGCCCTCTTGTGGCCTCTTTGCCCACAGCGATGGCAAGTTAGGCTTTGGGCTGTCTCTGTCCAGGGCCTGGCTGGTTCTCTGGGGCACAGACGACCTGTTCCTTGGTCTCGCCCCGTAGTTGACTCCCTCCGTCGCTCAGCCGAGATCCGGTCTCTGCGCGGTTCCTTTTCTCTCCGGGACTCCTGTTCACACCCGGACCGGCTCTCCGTGAACTCATCCGCCAGCCTCCCAGCCTCCTGGGGGTTCTCTGGTCTTCGGTCCTTGAGCCACAGCCTCAGTTTGGGTGGGCACACTTCATAAAACTGCTCCATCATGAACAGCTTGAGCAGCTCCTCTGCGGTCTGGGCTCCGACTCCAGACACCCACTTGCGGCAGTATTGCGCCAGGCGGGAGGCCAGATCCACATAGGTCTCCCGTGGCTCCTTCTGCACCCCCCGGAACCTCTTCCTGTACATCTCGGGGGTCAGCCCGAACTTGTGCAGCAGGGCCTCCTTGACTCGGTTGTAATCCCCTGGCTGTAGGTCCTCCAGCTGACTGAGCACTCCGGCCGCCTCCTGGTTCAGTGCGGGGATGAGCTCCTGCAGCCAGTCAGCTGGGGGGACCCGTTGCAGTCCACAGGCCCTCTCAAAGGAGCTGAGGAACCCGTCTATGTCGCCCACGTCCTTCAATTGGGCCACCACGAGCCTCTCCAAGCGTCTGGCAGTCCCGGGACCCTGGCCCCCATCCTCACTTGGCGCAGCTGGTGCCCGCCGGGTCTCCGCTTTGCCATGGCCAGCTCATGCTGTCGCTGCCTCTCTCGATCTTGGCGGTCCCTTTCTCGATCTTGGCGCTCCTTCTCTCGGTCCTGGCGGTCCTTCTCTCGGTCCTCTACTTCCAATTCCCTGATCCGCAGCTGGATCTCCAGCTGCCGCAGCTCTGCTTGGCTGGCCCCTGCACTAGATGGGCTGCAGCTTGCAGGCCTCCTGGGGGAAGCTGTCTCATCTCTCCGGTGAGTTCCAGCACTCCTCCCCCTCTCTGAGCCTGACACACTCTCAGGGGGGGTCTGGCTGCTTCCCCTGGGGACAAGATCCTGGCCCTGTGGCTGGTCTTTCTCTTCTAGCTGGGCAATCAGCTGGGCCTTGGTTGCTTTCTGCACAGGCAAGCCCCTCTCTCTGCACAGCCCCACCAGCTCTGCCTTCAAGAGTCGGGCGTAGGCCATCTGCCCGCTGGGCCCCTCGGTGCAGACTCACCAGTCTAGTGCTGCAGCGCCCCACGATTCCCCGGAACCGCTTCGCTCTGTCTCCAGCACGCCTGGCTCCATGGCTCTTGCTTCTACTGCGCCTTGTCGCTCGCCGCTGGAAGCTCCATCCACGGGGTGCAGTGCATCCCACCCCGACACCAGTGTGACGGCGCGATGGGGTTCCCCCGTCTCCTGCACCCCGAAATGGCACAAACAGACTGCCCCAGCCGGTGTAATAGAGGAAGTTTATTGCCTCTCCAGGATACAGCACAGCACAGATGTAATCTGGTCACAGAGCTGGGCTAGGATGCCTCAGGCCCCCTTGAGATGGGGGAGACTGGGCCCCTAAACTCCAGTCCCTTTCCCTAGGCTGTCTCCTCCATGCCCCCAGCCAGCAACTAACTAACCCTCTTCCAGCCCTGCCCCCCATCCAGGGCAGCCTCCACCTTCCTTTGTTCCTCTCCATGGGGGGTGTCTGGCCACTGGTTTGCATAGTGACTCATCCTGTTTTGCTGGGTCGTGGTACCCACGGCAGCCAGTGGGGGTTACCCCAGAGCCAGCAGCATAGAAACCAGCCAGGTACCCCCACTACGTCACACAGAGCTAGGTGGAGCTCAGGTCTGATTTAGTCTGGCAGCGCTTACGTTCATCAGCTCTTGATTCCTAACTGTACTTCTTGGTGCCTTGCTAAATAGTGACTTGATGGTTCTTTTTAAAAGGCTTCCCGTTCTTGCCCCTAACTCAAGCCATGTTAGCCTCCCTTGGATAGTTAGCTTTCTTTCCATCTGCAAGTCTCACCAGCTCACTTTGGTTGCTCTCCTTTGAACTCCCTCCAGTTGTTTACAATTATTTTTAAACTCTGGCTGAGAAGAAAAGGTTTTCTTTGGCCGATAGCCAGACATTCCCCTGCAGATCATGTGCTGTTGGTGAGGTCTGAGCAGTGTGCGTCAGGCAGTGAATTGAGGAATAGGAGTCAGGACTCCAGCGTGGACTCAGAAAAGAGTGTCAGACAGCTGGACATACCAGTCAGACTGGAATGTTGGGCAACATCAGTCTGTACTGGGTGTCTCCACAGACCTCACTAGGGCCCCGAGAAGTACAGAAACCCCTTGCCATCTCCCCCATTGTACTTGCTGTTGGGAGGTACAGCCTCTTGTTTGTCAGGGTGCACCTCTCAAGCCTATCTTCCATCTCCTCCCCCTCTTCAAAACCAGTGGGTACACCGAGGTCTTTCGGAAGGGTGTCAGCGCCAGCCAAAAGGAGTAGGTTTTGAGATGCAGGAGAGGTGCCAGGAGGGAAACAGGAAGGGGGCTATGCATATTCTTTGAGTGGCCTGTGTATGTACCTAATCTTGGGATGCAGCTTAGACCTTTTGCAGTGTTGTCACAGCTCCAAATGTTTAGGGGCTGCAACTAAAGAGGAATTTCATTCTACCAACTCCCAACTGCAGCTGGACTAGGAACCTTGCTGGGTTGGGATGGGATGGCTAATTTGACGATTACCTTCCTTTTCTGATCATTCCCTCTGGGGCTCCTGGCATTAGCCACTCTCCAAAGACAGGGAACTGGGTTAGATGGGCCTTTGTTCTGACCCAGTCTGGCTGCTCCTATGTCTTTAGACCCAGATTTAGTGGAGCAGATTGTTCCATGAGACACCACTTTCCATTTTTCTTTTTTCTTTTCTTTTTGGATTAAGGCTCTTAGTCCTTAGTTCTGATATGAGTAAAAAAAGGAGGGGGGGTCAAGACGTGCCTCTAACTTTGCCCCTTTCCTTGTTTTGAGTGCACGTGTAGCATTGGCTAGTTGAGGGAATGTCCTTTGTCGTCTTGTTCCAACACCTTCACCCCCAAAGCTCGAAAGGTGTGTCCGATTCTCCTCCAGGCTGTGGCATTGCAGAAAGCATTAGCAGCTCAATCTCCTGAGCCCAAAACAGCCTTATTTTCTCTGCACCATTTATGACTTTGTAGAGTGCTCTCATCTGTACCTGAGATGGTGGACATGCCACACTCCACAGCTAGATCCTGGGCTGGGAACATTTGGAGGGGTAGGGTTTTCACTATCCAAGTGTCCAGCTCCATTTCTTGGGCCTCACCTCCTTTAGTGTTGTCCAGGTGGCCTGGTTCAGAGCTTTCTTCCCTCACCCCAATGTATGATGAAGAAGTGGAGAGTTTGTAATGGGCTTTAGCGGCTTCCTTCTGTGGGGCTGTTCTGCAGATGGCCCAGCTTACCAGTTTACATGCATGGCCCCCCTGTTCTTTAACCAAGTTGGATTCCAGCCCCGACTGCAAGGAGAAGAGAAGCCGGGAGTGTGCCCTGTAACCTAGGGAGCTCACTCTTGTGGGGAAACTGCTGGAGAGCAAGAGGAGGCTCCAGGCAGATCCTGGCAGGGCAGAGAGCTAGAATGCAAAATGTCAAGTGCCAGGCTGCAGCACAAGGAGGAAATGCATTCCTTGGCAAACACCCAGTTGTCTTGGAAAAATGCCAGATAATACACCCACAGAATCAAAGTCCACGGTGCCCTGATTGAGATGAAGGGATGTAGTTCACTCCTCTTAAAGCTACTTTTTCAGGCTTTCTGCAGATCTTTGAATTGGTTCAATTCAGTTCACAGTTTCAGGGTTATTTCTACAACAGCAGGACTAGTAGAAATGATTTTAAATGAAAGCTGAGGTTCTGGAGTGCCAATGAACAGCAAATGATGAATTTCATAGCTGCAGAATTTGGAGTCCATGGAGCCCCTTAGGTACCGTGGGCCAGGGTGTCAGAGGAACTTTTATCTTGGTGTTCACCATCATGTGATCTTTGGATAACTTCTGGAGGTGGGAGAGAAGAGAACTCTGGGATGAGCCATGTGACACTCAAAAGTCGGATTAATGGTTTAACTGTGATACCGTGAAGTTGGTTCACCTTTATGGCATCATCAAAAATTGTAGTCGTAGTGCATTGCGCTCCCAGGATACTGTACCGTGATTTGTGTGTGATGTCACCGTGCAAAGGAGAGCTGTTGGGAAAGAGCCATAGTCTGTGTTCTCCCTGATGCTCTTGACATCTATCTCCAGGAGGTCTGATCTGCATAGATTTAGGGTTACACTCTCTGCCATCCGCTGCTTGTTATTCCCATTTGTTGATTCGTTCTGCCCTCTGCTGGAGTCTCTGGTTTGTGACAAATGAAACAGCAGCATGTCTGGGTTCTGCTCGCAGATAAAGCAGCTGGGAACGGGTAATGAACTTCACATTTCAGACACAAGCACTTGCTCAAAGATACAGAAACGTGGGGATGCAGATGGGCACTTGTTGTAAGTGTCCAGATGGCCTGCCCCTATGCAATGCATTATGAAGTATTCTTTGTGTGTCAAACCTCTCTAATGACGCGCAGAGGGAGGGTGATAGGTAACTGGGTAGATTTGCGTGTCTGTGTAGGGTGGCAGGGAGGGCATAGGGAACAGGGTATTTCCCTGGGCTGCTCCTCTTCTGTGCAATGCCACCTGTAAAACCTGCTGCGGTCAGGAGCAAGGACTGTAGTACAGCAGGGTTCGTTCTGCTCTCACTTGCTGTGGGGATGCAGTTGCACGGTGGGACCAGCTTTGGTGCCTCGCATGGGGGCTAAGGCCAGAACTCACCCTTCCGTAGCAGGAGAAGAGAGCACCATATACTGGAACAGATTGTCCTGGCAGGGGCTAGGTCTATGGTTTGCTTTCCCTAAGAGGAGTTCTTGAGTCGCTGTGCATCACTAGAAAAGGCTTGAGTGTGAGACACAGCTGAGTCAGAGAGGAGAGAGAGAGAAGCTCCTGCTTTATGCAGCGATGGCTGCCCGCTGCTCCTGTGTTTCATCTCCCTGGTTTTAGAGCGGCTGTCTGAGTGTTCACTCTGACCGGGATGGGAACACGATGGGTTATCACTGCCCTTTTTCTCTCCTCCTCATCACTCTCCCTTGTGTGTGTGGCACTGATTTGTTTCTCCTCTTTTCCCTTTTCTTTCTGTCCCACAGACTTTGAAGCGGCTCATGGCAGATGAGGTAAGGACAGTGGTTTTCTTCTGCATGTGATTTCTCTTACTTGCTGTAACTTTCCTGTGCCTGCCTGTTTCTGGCACCATGTGCAGAGTGTTCCAGTGTGTTCTGTTCTGTTCTGTTCTGACTGGAGACTCCAGCCCATGCTGTCGCGTGCCTGCTCCATGTGCATCCTCTTGTTGAGCATTTACTGCTCTAGGATTCTCAAACTCTGCTTCTCGGACACGGCTCATAACCATACATGCTCTGCTGGCCTTTTCCTCCGAAGCACTGGTTTAGCTGGCAATCAGAACACTGGCGTTTTCCGGAGGATTGCTTCACAAGACTGCTGGCTGTGAGGATAGACCTGTCAGGAGGCCCCCAGGTGTCTGGTATTTTACATTCCCTGAAGAGGCATTGAATGCCCTTGTTCCTGATGGGAGTTGGCATTAGCTGTACCAGCACATTTCTATTTATTCTCTGCTGGTGCTGGTGCATGGACTTCTGGAGAACACTGGCTGAGCGTTGTCAGCCCTGTTCAAGGAAGCTGTCCAAGGGGGCATGAACCTTCTACACAGAACTTTGTCTCTGGTCTGTGAGGTTTCAAAAGCTTCCGCAGATCACAAGTGATGGCCTCTGGTGTCAGATCTACCCTCAGATTCGTTGGACTTCCTCTGTCCATTGCCAGCAGTGCAAGTGTGGGGATGCCGCTAGGGTAGGGTGCCTGACATGAGCCTTGGACAGTGTGTGGCTGAGGGTGATCACTAGAGTTAGGAGATGTGAAATGAGGTGGTGCTGACTTTGCTTTCTGTTTCTGTCTCAGCTGGAGCGATTCACCAGCATACGGATAAAGAAGGAGAAGGAAAAATCCAATGTGGCTCATAGGAATTCCTCAGCCTCCCAAATGGATGTTCCTAATACGGGCCAGATGCTGCAGGAAATCACAGATGAGGACGTGCTGCTCCTCTTCGAACAGATGCTGGTAATGACCCTAGTGCGAATGCCCTCCCTTCCTCCCTCCCCCTTTCCTCGTGGGGTGCTATGTGCGCTCTGCGTCACTCTCTCATTTGTCGGGACGAGAGGTGCAGACGGTAATGTTGGCCTTGTTCCCTCATAACCACGGTGCCGCCCACCTCACTTACCTCCATCCTCATGGTGGAGCTGGCTCTGTTTTCCCACAGCTCTCCCGTGGCTTTCTGCTTTGATTCCTGAATCCAGAGGGGGGCAAACTATGGACCATGGGCCACTTCTGGCCTGTTAGCTTTTTTAATCTGGCTGTTGTGGAGCGGGGCTTGGGGATTGCCCTGTTCCGCGCAGCTCCCGGAAGCAGCAGCATGACCCCCTTCTGGCTGGCTCATATACACAGGGTCAGGCCGCAGAGCTCTGTGTGCTGCCCCGCCCAAACACTGCCCATCCATTTCCCATTGGCTGGGAATCCCAGCCAGTGGGGAGCTACGGGGCAGTGCCTGTGGACAGAGCCTCCGGCCATGCCTCCACATAGGAGCTGGCTGGATCGGGAACATGCTGTTACTTCTGGGAGCTACTAGAGGAAGTAAGCAAAACTGGAGCCTACACCCCTGAGGGCCCACCATGCTCCAAAGCCCTGCTCAGTTCTGATTGCCCTATAAACTCTTCGGCCCCAGCCCAGAGCTGCCTCCTGTACCCCAGACCCCTCGTTCCTGGCCCCATCCAGGGTCCACAGTCAGAGCCCCGCACTCCAACCCCCTGTCCCAGCCCAGAGCTTCCTCCTGTCCTCTGAACCCCTCTATCCCAGCTGCAAGTCCTTTGTGCATCCCAACCCCTGCATCCTTTGCTGGACCCTCACTCCCTGCCCCAGCCTGGAGCCCCCTCCTGCAACCTGGACTCCGCCTCCTTCCTTGAGTGCTTGTCAGGTCATTTCCAATGACGTGTGCACTTGTCGCGTTCATGAGTGTCAGAAACTTTTCCGCTAGCAGCTCCCATCTAGGTTGGCTATGGAGCCGCCTTGCGTGGCTGTGACGGCGCGTTGGGTTTTTCCCGTCTCCTGCACCCCCGTAGTGGCACAAACAGACTCCCCCAGCCAGTAGAACAGAGGGAGTTTATTGCTTCTCCAGGATACAGCACAGCACAGATGGAATCTGGTTCCAGGGCAGGCCTAGGATGCCTCAGCCCCCCTTGAGATGGGGGAGACTGGGCCCCTAAATTCCAGCCCCTTCCCCTAGGCTGTCTCTTCCATGCTCCCAGACAGAAACTAACTAACTCACTTCCAGCCCTGCCCCCCAGCCAGGGCTCCACTCCCCTCCTTCTCATTGTTCCGCTCCGTGGGGAAGAACTGGTCAGACAGGTTCGAAGCCCCCTTACATAATGACTCATCCCCGGCCCGGCTGGGCCGTGCTGCAGACAGCAGCCAGTGGAGCTCACTCACAACCCACTGCCCAGCATAGCAACCAGCAAGGTACCCCCCACTACGTCACAGTGGCACTGTTGTGTTACCTGTCACAAATGATGTTTCTGTGAGTGAGCCCAGCCTCACGGAATCTGTGCGCTGGCGAACAGTTTCTTGCTTTTCTTCAACAGGTCGACATGAATTTGAATGAGGAAAAGCAGCAGCCTCTGAGGGAAAAGGACATAATAATCAAAAGAGAGATGGTATCCCAGTATCTACATACCTCCAAAGCGGTGAGTCCTTGTGCTCTGAGTACAGAGAGCCGCAGTCAGGGAGGTAGGGATGTGGAGGTGAATAACAACACACACATTGCCTCACATCATCGGTTCTTGAGTGAAACTGGCATGAAACACAAATCTCATGAATTTGAAAGAAATATGCACTGACAGCGAAAGCCCTGTATACGAATGATGCATGGCCCCAATCTCAACAGCTTCCTCCTTTGCTTTTACTTGCTAACTTGTTTTCCACTGAACTCTGTGAAGTGTTTGAATCATAGAATACTAGGAGTGGAAGGGTCCTCGAGAGGTCATCGAGTCCAGTCCTCTGCCCCCATGGCAGGACCAAATACTGTCTAGACCATCCCTGATAGACATTTATCTATAACCTACTCTTACATATCTCCACAGATGGAGATTCCACAACCTCCCTAGGCAATTTATTCCAGTGTTTGACCACCCTGACAGTTAGGAACTTTTTCCTAATGTCCAACCTAAACCTCCTTTGCTGCAATTTAAGCCCATTGCTTTTTGTTCTGTCCCCAGAGGCCAAGATGAACAAGTTTTCTCCCTCCTTATGACACCCTTGTAGATATCTGAAAACGGCTATCATGTCCCCCCTCAATCTTCTCTTTTCTAAACTAAACAAACCTAATTCCGTCAGCCTTCCCTCAGGTCATGTTCTCTAGACCTTTCATCATTCTTGTTGCTCTTCTCTGGACCCTCTCCAATTTCTCCACATCTTTCTTGAAATGTGGTGCCCAGAACTGAACACAATACTCCAATTGAGGCCTAACCAGTGCAGAGTAGAGCAGAAAAATGACTTCTCGTGTCTTGCTCATAACACACCTGTTAATGTATCCCAGAATCATGCTTGCTTTCTTTGCAACAGCATCACACTGCTGGCTCATATTCAACTTGTGGTCCACTATAACCCCTAGATCCCTTTTTGCCGTACTCCTTCCCAGACAGTCGCTTCCCATTCTGTATGTATGAAACTGATTGTTCCTTCCTAAGTGGAGCACTTTCCATTTGTCTTTATTAAACCTCATCCTGTTTACCTCAGACCATTTCTCCAATTTGTCCAGGTCATTTTGAATTATGACCCTATCCTCCAGATTAGTCGCAACCCCTCCCAGCTTGGTATCATCTGCAAACTTAATATGCATACTTTCTATACCAATATCCAAATTGTTGATGAAGATATTGAACAGAGCCAGTCCCAAACAGACCCTTGCGGAACCCCACTTGTTATGCCTTTCCAGCAGGATTGTGAACCATTAATAACTACTCTCTGAGTACGGTTATCCAACCAGTTATGCACCCACCTTATAATAGCCCCATCTAAGTTGTATTTACCTAGTTTATTGATAAGAATATCATGCGAGACCGTATCAAACGCCTTACTAAAGTCTAGGTATACCACATGTACCACTTCTCCCTTTCCACAAGAATCGTTATCCTATCAAAGAAAGCTATCAGATTGGTTTGACATGATTTGTTCTTTACAAATCCATGCTGGCTGTTTCCCTTGCCACTTTCCAAGTGTTGACAGATGATTTCCTTAATTACTTGCTCCATTATCTTCCTTGGCACAGAAGTTAAACTAACTGGTCTGTAGTTTCCTGGGTTGACTTGCAGGCATCTAACTTTTCTAGGTGATTTTTAACTTTTTTTTAAATTTTATTTTACCTTCTAAAACTACCCCCTTCCCACTAGCATTCACTATGTTAGGCGTTCCTTCAGACTTCTTGGTGAAGACCGAAACAAAGAAGTCATTGAGCATCTCTGCCATTTCCAAGTTTCCTGTTACTGTTTCTCCCTCCTCACTGACCAGTGGGCCTACCCTCTCCTTGGTCTTCCTCTTGCTTCTAATGTATTTATAAAAAGTCGTCTTGTTTCCCTTCATGCCGGTAGCTAGTTTGAGCTCATTCTGTGCCTTCGCCTTTCTAATCTTGCCCCTGCATTCCTGTGCTGTTTGCCTATATTCATCCTTTGTAATTTGTCCTACTTTCCATTTTTTATATGATTCCTTTTTTATTTTTAGATCATGCAAGATCTCGTGGTTAAGCCAAGGCGGTCTTTTGCCATATTTTCTATCTTTCCGACACATCGGAATAGCTTGCTTTTGGGCCCTTAACAATGTCCCTTTGAAAAACCGCCAAGTCTCTTCAGTTGTTTTCCCCCTCAGTCTCGATTCCCGTGGGATCTTACCTATCAGCTCTCTGAGCTTGCCAAAATCCGCCTTCCTGAAATCCGTTGTCTCTATTTTGCTGTTCTCCCTTCTACCGTTCCTTAGAATTGTGAACTCTATGATTTCATGATCAAAGAGACATACATGTCTTCTCCTAGATCATGCAATATGGTTTTCATAACTATATTTAATATAGCAGCATGAGCCAAAATTTTTCAGTGACTGAGTATTAAAAGATTACAGTAACCGTCATTTTTAAATGATTAGTTAAAATAAAATATCCAGTTTTTGATCGTGCTCCTTTATTTCAGGATGTATTATTGACTGTTTAAAAACATTCTTTTTAACATGTGCACAAGATTTGTTCTGCTCCCCATCGATGTTATAAAGGGCTCGTCAGCAAGGGAGAAACTATATGATAGTCTTGTCAAATTGGCAAAGTGGAGCTAATGTGGGGAAATGGTTTTTGTTTTGTTTTTTGGTAACTTCTGTCAGTTACAGAGCACTTAAAATTGATTGAAAATGCTTAGTATGTTTTGTGCAAACTTTCAAGAATTTCTGCAAAAAACAAAGCTTTTCTCAGTTTTTGAAACTTAAAATCAATTTTTTGAGTAATGGTTTATTTTTTCAGTGACTGTAATGAGGGGAAGGGCAACAAACATTTTCTCAATTTTCCTTTTTTTGTTGAAATCTGAAAATTGTGGAAAAAACACATTTTCTGCTAATTTAGTTTCTAAACGTAATTTTTCATTTACAATTCTTTTTAATGAAAATTATGCTGTTTTAGAAACAAAATGTTTTGGTTTAGTCCACGTGCATGTTATACGTATTAAGTACAAAGATGTTTCAAGCTGGCATTGCCCCTTCAGGATGAGCGCGCTGCTCTTCAATCAAAGCTGTAAATAAGTTTCCATTATAAGCTCAATTTTTGGTCTTCACTTCTAAAAAAATATTTTTTTCCCTTGAAATTTTAAAATTGTGGAGTTTGGCCAGAAGAAACGCTTCTATTTTAAAAAAAGCAAAATGTGAATCTGAATCCTGAATCTGCCAAGACATTTCTGAGATACGGGGCTTAGAAAATATGTAGCTGGTATTCTACTTCTGGAAAATCTTGCTCTTCTTTCAAACCCCCTCTTCAAATGGTTTGCTCTGCAAACTTTACATTTGAGTCCTAATGAGATCTAATGTGTAGACCAATATTGGATAAAGTTGTGTGCAGAAGTGGGAAATTTATTCAGAAAGAATTCCTGAGTGTTTGGAAATGCCATCACGTCCTCATGGAATTGTAAACTTCCCCACGTGTGTGCTGGAGCTCTCCACTTGTGTTAAAAAGGACTAGTCCTTTTCCTTGCTTAAAGCCTTCAAAATGTAAGCTCCTCAGGCGGGTCGTTTGATCCAAGTGATTTGCCTAAAACCAAAGCCCAGTCTCTAGTGTCCTGCACCAGCTGCACTCTTGACCACACCTACCAAGACCAGCTTCCAGAGCATCTTTATTTGTGAGCATCGCCTCCTTTTCTTTCCCTCCCTTTCCAGGTGGTAGGCAGCAGTAGGTAGAGTCTCCACTCCACTTAGCTACGCAGTCACTGTCGTGGGAGCTGCAGTCAGACCACTATTATTTAACTGCCTAACGATGGGTGTAGGGTCTAGTGTTAGACATCAGAATTTAAAGCCACTGGCTTTAGACCACAGAAAACATGCCTCTTACCCATGCTGCTTGAAGGGGTGGAGTGGTAGAAGGGGCATTTCTATGCCCCTGAGTCCTAGGTACTAAGCCACGTTCTGTGTAGTCCTACCCAGACAATGAGTCCAGAAGGTCTGTCCGAATGTAGCTGCCTTGTTGGCCAGCGGAGTGTCCCGGTGCTGTGGAGTTGGTAACTCGGTCAGCGGAGATGTGTGGCTCCAAGGGAGCCAGACTCCAGTGGGAGAGTTTAAAAGTGCGCCCTGCTGCACTGCCTCCGTATAGGGACATTCTGAGGATTGCCTAGAGATGATTTCAGTCACACAGTACGTTGCGGTGGCGCACTGACTAGCCTGCGCTAGCTTTGCCCCTCCCACAGAAGGGAGACTGTGCCCAGGGAGCAGCAGGGCAGATGTGTATCAGAGGGGCTCCAGGAAGTGGTTTAAATGACTTTCCTTTTGAAACGCTAAGGGGGCCCTTTGTAGGGGCAGTTACATTGTAACTAGAACTCAGCTAAGTCAGGGTTAGAATGTTGTTCAGGTTGAACCTCGTTAGTCTGGCACCCTGGGGCCTGACTGGTGCTGCCCCCAGCCAATTTGCTGAAGCACAGGAAGTCAGTGTTGTCCAGCAGCACCCCCACACTGCCCCGCTTCCTGGGCTCGTAGATATTTAGGGGTGCATTAGTGCTGAAGAGCAGCACAGCACGTTGAGAGCCAGGACTGGGCGCTCTGAATATGCCTTGTGGGACCGCGGGACACCTGGCCAACCCCACGCTAAGCGGGCATCCGGCAAACTCAAATTATGCCAGACCATGGATGTTGCTGGACCAGAGTCCAGTGTTGCGGGTCCCTCCTTTCCCACCCACCCCACAAGTTCTGTCCCCTGCCATCTTACCAGCTTCCCCAGTCTGCTCCTGCCTTCCCATCCAACCTGGGGGTTTTCCTTGGGAGGGCCTGATTGTCTTGGAGTCCTCGGTCCTTCTCTGCAGGCTTCTGGAGGTGCCCAGTTTGCCTGGGCCGCCATCGGCTTTGTATTTGGGGATGCCAGTGTGGACACCACTGCCCCGTCTGACAGGGTACCGCTTTCGTCGTGGAAGTTGTCCCTAGCACAGCCGGCTGAGTTCCGAAGCCCAGCCGTGGAAAGGCAGAGCTTGGAAGGCCCCTTCCCCAGTAGGCTGGGGTTTCCTTCCCATGTGTGGGGGGAGGGACACTCACAGTGAGAGAAACCTTTTCCCTGGCCCTGTGTATCAGCCGTCAGCCTCCCTTGCCCTGCAGGTAGAAGTCGCTTGCGCGGAATCCCTTTCTCTTGGGGAGTGAGGAAGTCCTGAATGCTGATTCCTCCTCCCCCATGGCAGTGTAAGGCTAAGGCTTTGACTGCACTTAACACAGCACTGGAAACTGGCAGCGTGGCCTTGGCATGTGTGCTGGGGGAGGGCTCCCTGGGTGCTCTGTGTAAACCACCTCCAGGAGGGGAGCCGCTGACAGCGCTGGGCCTGCGGCGCCGTGGTTCTCACTGGCGTTTTATCAGCACTGGAATGTGCTGCGCTCGGGGGCAGGCCGCATCCTTGACCCAGAAGGTTACGGCGCTGTCCAGTGCCAGCGCGCACAGCCTGAGCCCCTCCACCTCCTCCACTTGGCCCCGCTGCCCTAGGGGTTGAGTTTCTTCACTCCTCCCCCTCTCTGTTGCTGCCTTGCGGGGAGGCAGTGCCGGGGGGGCCTTGCGGAATACCCCATCCGCAGGGGCAGCAGCCTGTCCACTCTGCCAGCGGCGGGGAGCAGTGCCACCCTCAGACTCCAGCAGTGCCTCCCCTCTGTCTGGGCTTCTCCTCCTGCCTTGGCTGCTGCTGCGTCGGCTACCGAGGAGGAAGGGGGAGTTCTAATCCCAGCACCTACCTCGAGTGCTCCCTATCCTGACTCAGGGCTTCCTGCCTGAGAGCAGCAGGCTCCTTAGCGCGGGGCGGGGCGGATTGACTTTTGGGGCAAGAGAGCAATGGCAGTTGATTTCTGGGGTGCAAGTAGAGTTGTGTGCAGCTTCATGTGTTCATGCAGGATATTCCTTCACCAGTTAGTTGTCCGACTAGCCCCCTGGAGCGAAAGCCATGAGGAAGCGGTGGGGGCCACGGGCCTTGGTGGGGGGAAGGGGCCGCATCTTGGTTATAGTCCTCTGGGATTCCTCAGGAGGTCCCATCTCCCTGGGACGGGCCAGACCCGTTTAACGTATTCCACGCGCCAAAGGACTCTCAGGCTACTCCGAGATCCCTGGGTATCTGCATGCCTCCTACCAGGAGAAAGCCCTTCAGGTAGCAGCGCCAGTTCTGCCAGGGAGCTTCCACTTCTCAGCAGCGCAGAACTGCTAACGCTGTGGGAGGGAGGCGCTCATTCCCTGCAGGAGAGCTGCTACCCCCTGCCTAGCGGCCTCTTCCAACCTGCACTGATGCCGCCAGAGCTGCTGCTTCTCATCCCTGTGGGCTGCTGTCTTACCCGTTTCTTTCAGCCGTGGGCTGGAATAACTTTTGTCCAGTGGGGATTATAAATTATTCCCAAAGGTCACCCTGTGTAATTCCAGCCCTTGTTAATCTCTTGGCCCTCGCCCCTTGTTGTTAACCCATCTCATGAAACAACCGAGGGAAGCCACAGAAGCAGCACCCCAGGAGTTCAGGGCCAAGCTCCACTAGCCCTGCTGTGGGATGCGTGCTATCCTGGACTGCGCACACTGCGGGCTTCCAGGAACGAGTGGGACCTCAAGCTGGGAGCACGTCTGCTTACTGTCTGGTCAGTCCCTTCCAGGAAGAGACCTCGACCTTATGGGAATCTCCTTTCTGTCCTCTTGTACCAGCCTGCTCATTCCCATCTCCGCTGCCAAGGGGACCTACCAGTGGTTACTGACATTAGGCCCTTCTCATGCCGGCTCCAGTCGGAGAGAGCAACTGCAGTATTGTAGGGAGCTCACGAAACAACCCAGCTGTCACTGCCAGCCCCACGCTAATGATGCTCAGCTCTAGCACCCTCTCTTCTCGTGCTAATAGCCATCCGCCCTCTCTGAAGGACCTGAATAAAATGCAACTGGCTAACTATTGAGGTGGTGGTTGCTGGAGGAAGGAAGAAATTCAAGTTACGAGCTGAAATTCGACATGTCTTTAATTGACCCTGTGGGGACTCGTCTCTGGTTCCTGCTCCAGTCCCCATTGCTCCTGGACACCCAGAGAGCATCATTCCTAGAAATGCCCATTCCTTTGGTCAGCTGTGACTCCAGGCAAACAGTCCATTTATTCCCAGTGCTGAATGGTCACTTTTGGCCTTAGAATGTGTGAACAGGCTGCAGGCTCAATTCCAGCAGCCCTTTTTCCCAGGTCTGTAGGCTACTTGCAGTTCACTCACATCATTAACTCAAAAAATTAAATGTGATTACAAAATGAATCATTGCACTGTTAGACGATAGAATACCCACTGAAATATTACTGCATTTTCAGCTTACACACACAATACAGTGCACAGCCTTCATGTTCTATTTTTTACAGATACTTGCACTATAAACATGATTCTCAGAAGAAATAGCATATTTCAGTTCACCTCATACAAGTACTATTCAGCAGCTCCTCACTTGTTAGTTATGTTCCTGAAAAATGCTGCTTTAAGTGAAACAATGTTAAATGAATCCAATTTCCCCATAAGAATGAATGTAAAAGTGAGGGTTAGGTTCCAGGAACATTTTTTTTCCACAGGCAGAAGGCAGTACATACACAGTAAAGTTTTTAAAAATGTGATACTGTACACAGCAATGCTGATTGTCTCACTTGGTTGAGGTGGTGGAGTCAGAGGGTGGAATATTTCCTAGGGAATATCTTGCTGCTACCCGATGAACTGGCATCTGTGAACGACAAAAGTTTTGCTGATTGAGTGTAAGTTGTAGATGTGCCACTGCCAGCTGAAGAGCAAAACTTTTGTTGTTCAAGTGCTCACCCTCCTCTCCCGAAAGACAAAAGTTTGGCCCTGACAAGTGGCCCATTGTTGGCAGGAGCACTTTCCTGGAGTCCCGCTTGCAGGGGCTGGAGGTGTTTTGTCAGCAAAAGTGCTGGCAAACAGTGTTTACACTACACACAGCCTTATTTACAGTGCCACCTGAAAGTGAGAACAGGTGTTCACAGGGCATTTTGTAACCTTTCATTGCAAAGTATTTACTGTAGGCTAACCCTTCAGATACCCCTTTGTGCTTTGGCCACCGTTCCATTGGACATGTGTCCATGCTAATGAAAAGATAATGAATGCATTCATTAAATTGGTGGCTGAATTCCTTGATGGAGAGCGGTATGTCTCCTGCTTTGCTTGACTCCCCTTTCTGCCATATAGTTCATGTTACAGCAGGCCCGGGTGATGACCTGGCACATGTTTGTTTTGACACTTTCACAGCAGACTTAACAAAATGCAAATTGGTACTTTCTTTGCCATTTCTGAAACTAGCTACAGCCCACAAGCCAAGGGTTAAGGATCTGAAGTGCTGCCCGTGTGCTCAGAACTCTGAAGAGCAGGGCTCTGGTGCGGAAACTACAGAACTGAACTGCCAGAAAGATGCGTCTGTCTGATCCATGTGCTGCTCTGCACCCAGCGGCTTTCCCCCAGCCCTTTCTTTAAAAACGACTCTACGACTTTCTTAATGTTCAGTGCCAGCAGTCTGGTTCCATTGTGGTTTAGGTGGAGCCCATCCTTCCTGTGGAGGCTCCCCCAATCCCAAAAGTCCCCAGTTCCTAATAAATCCAAACCCCTTTTCCCTACACCGTCTCATCCACGCATTGAGACGCTGAAGTTCTGCCTGCCTACCTAGCCCTGTGTGTGGAACTAGAAGCATTTCAGAGAACGCTGCCATAGAGGTCCTGGATTTCAATCTCTTTCCTAGCAGCCTAAATTTGGCCTCCAGAACCTCTCTCCTAGCCTTCCCTAAGTCATTGGTACCCACGTCATGCCTTCCCTACGTCAGGTACCACGACCACCGGCTCCTCCCCAGCACTACACATAAGTCTGTCTAGATGCCTCGAGAGATCCACAGCCTTCACACCAGGCAGGCAAGTCACCATATGGTTCTCCTGGTCATCACAAACCCAGCTATCTATGTTTCTAAGGATCGACTCCCCCATTACTAACACCGGCCTTTTCCTAATGATGGGCGTTCCCTCCCGGAAAGGTATCCTCAGTGAGAGAGGAGACCATAGCGTCCTCTGGAAGGAGGGACCCAGCTATGGGATCATTTCCCTCTGCTCCAGTTGACTGGTCTCCTTCCCTGAGCCGTTCATCCTCCTCAGCGGCACAGGTGCTGTCTGACCAGAGGTGGGACAGTTCTACAGTGTCCCAGAAAGCCTCATCAGCATACCTCTCAGCCTCCCTCAGCTCCTCCAGTTCAGCCACGCTGGCCTCCAAAGCCCGAATTCGGTCTCTGAGGGCCAGGAGCTCCTTGCACCGAATGTGCACACACGCCACCCGCCCACAGGGCAGGTAATCTCACACGCTACATTGGGTGCAATAAACAGGAGAGCCCCCACTCTGCTGCTGGGCACACTCCTGGCACCCCTCCCCGAGAGTGACTGAACCAGGAACATTTCCCTGGCTATCGGACTAGCAGATAACCCCTTCCATCTCCTCAAAATATTACCCCAAAACCTGAGGGGGAAGAGCAGGCCTGGTCCACAGGACCAGTGCTGAAAACCCCAGTGAAGAGCATGGGAATGCACTGATGTCCAAGGGGCCACTGACCCAAACACAAAGCCTCCTTCACTTCACCTACCCATCAGCTCATGCAACGCCAACATTACCCCTTCTAGCCACTGGCTATGGCCTGAAAACGAATGGCCATTCCTGTAGGACCCGCAGGCCCCACTGTGCTTTCCTCAGACTGATTGCTGCTCCCCTCTGTCGTTACCTCCTCCTGATGCCCCTGAGCGCGGTGGGTGGAGGAAGAGAGAATGGTGAGAGAGGTAACTCTGAAATACCTCTGACCGTCAGACGTGGGTTTAAAACACTCCAGGTAACTGGTGCGAAAGCTTTAGCCAGCCCAGCTTCACCCTTCAGTCCTTTGAGCTGGAGGGTGCATGTGTGCGCCCGCTCACGTGCCAGAGAGCCCATTTCTGTGTCCTGGCGCTGTAGCCGCAGTTCCTTTGCCTGATGACCTGTGCTTTCCTCCGTGTGTAGGGCATGAGTCAGAAGGAGAGCTCCAAGTCCGCCATGATCTATATCCAGGAGCTGAAATCAAACCTCAGGGACGCCCAGTTGCTCAGTTGTTTGGAGTCTCTTCGAGTGTCACTCAACAACAACCCTGTCAGGTAAGGGGCTGCTGGAGCAGAGGAAACCAGGCAGGGAACTGAAGCTACAAGCAAGGGGGTTAAGTGCTTTCTTCCCAGGGCCTGGGGGTGGAGCAGAGGAGAGAGGCGGGCGGGTGATGTTCAGTTCTATGCGTTGCTAACGTCTCTCTGTTTCTTACAGCTGGGTACAGAATTTCGGGGCAGAGGGCCTCAACTGCCTGCTGGACATATTAAAAAGACTCCATGACGAGAAGGACGAGGCACCCAGGTGAGGGGCGCTATTTAGAAAGTGCTGTGTGTCTGGGATGTCCCCGCCTTGGCTCTGAGAGTGCTCCTTCAGGCATCCGGCGCTGAGCATTCCCCACAACACCCTGCGTATCCTGCAGATTGGAACCCTAGAACTGGAAGGGCTCTCGAGAGGCCATCAGCTCCCTTGCGGCAGGACCACGCGCCGTCTAGAGCATCTCTGGTAGATGTGTCTCTAGCCTGCTCTTCAGTGTCTCCAGAGCGTGAGCACTTGCAGTTCTTCCCCCTGCAAGGCCTGGGAGCAGGCAGCCTTGCTAAAGCCAGGGGAGTTTCCCTTTTAGTAGCAGGAACAGAAAAGTGCTTTTGTTCTTCAGGGCCCATAGGCCTGTTCCCAGCCTGGTCAGACCCAGCTCTGGAGCCAGTCACTAAAGCAGACAATTTTGGCCTTGTCCCCTAACAGCTGTCAGTGTGTGCTCACTGGTGGCTGTCTGCAGCCATTCTTTCTCCTTTTTGCCTGCTTTATGGACACACTCCAGTTAAATTAAATCCACGTAGCCATAGAGAAAACACCCCCATCACCAGTATGTGTGAATTAGCACAGGGTCTCTCCAGAGCCCTCTCCCTTTCCTGGTTAGGGCAGGAGTGTGGGAACTAGGAAACCAGGGTTCTTGTCCTCGCCCTGCCACTGACTCTAGCTTCCCCCTCTGGTAGACGGGGGCAGTGGGCCTTTGACCCGTCTCTGTGAAGTGTGGCTGAAGAGCTATGGGAGTGACAAGTTACTATGCACAGCACTCTGCAGAGCCAAGCAAACCCCTGGCCTGCTGCGTTGGCAAGCTGTTATAACCAGGGCTCGCCCGTGGCAAGTAGATTTTAGCCCCGTGCAGCGCAGTCAGTGCATGCGCAGCGCCCAGTAGCGCGTGGCTGGCGAGCCCTGGTTATAACCCTAAGGGGCTTGTGAGGCAGCAGGATTTTTACTGCATGTCCGTATTGTTTGGCTGATTGGAGATGGCGGGAGAACAAGCAAAAGCCAGGGGCCGGGCATTCTCACTGCCTGGCCGGCGGGGTGTGGGGGAAGAGATGGCATCGGGGCAGTGCTTGTGTCTGGTGCTTGCCAAAAGAGGTCTTCAGTGGGCTGAGATGAACAGGGCTTGACAATTGTGGGGTGACTTGCGGGGGAGGGCAGAAGCTAAAGTTGAGCAAGACGTGGGTGATGGTGGGTGGGGGGGTTCTCCAGGAGATGGAGCAGCCTTGCCTTGTCTTGGTTTTGAATTCATGTCTTCGGGTGGGGCGTCTAGTGAGGTTGGAGTCTTAGTACTGCTCCGGACACCTCAGCTCTTTCCTGGTCCTACCTGAACGTTGTGGGCCTCCTGCCCTTTATTTGGGGGGAGGACGATGGGGCGTGCTGTGCTCCATGTGACTGTTCATCAGCTGACTTCCCTTCCTCACAGCTCCTATGACACGCGCAGCAAACACGAGATCATCCGATGCCTGAAGGCTTTCATGAACAACAAGGTGAGATCCCTGTCCTCGGCCTAGGCCCATCCAAGTGTTGTCGCCTTCTCTTCCTCGTGGATTCAGTGCTGGCAGCGTGGGGCTAGCCCCAGAAGTGTTAGGGACATGGGGATGGACTCTTCAGTAAACACTCGCTCACGCGCTGCCTCCTCCCCCTCGGATTGTGCCCTTCCCCCATCTCCCACCTGGGCCCTAGTGTACATTCTCCAGCCTCTCTCTTGCAGGCATTTTGGAGCACTTGGTTCGCTCTGTTTTCCTCTGCCCTGCATCATCCTCTCTGCTGTACCCCTGCGATATTCCCATCTCCTTTCCTGCTTGCTCATACGCGAGAGCGCTGTCTTCCTTCCAGCCTCCCTTTCATGCCCCAAGCCATCTCATTCCCCTTCCCGTTTGCAGGCATTCTGGGCACCAAGTATTAATCCGTTAAACTGCCCTGGCCCTCTGTTTTCTCCATTCCTCCTCCTTGGTCACACATGCTGTGAGCGCTCTCGGCTTCCTTGCTAGCGTCTTTGGTTCCTTTCTCTCTGGACACTTCTCTCCCTATGCACGCTCGTTGGGATCCCACCAAGCCCCTTTCTTCTTGCTGGCATCGATCATTTAGGACCCCCAACTCCTCCTTGGTCTCCCCTCTGAAAGGATGGAAGGGCTGTGTGGACAGACGTTGGCCAAGCATCTTGCCATCTGCACTGTCTGGGGAAGTGGCCTGCCTTGAGCCTTACAGCAGTCTCAGCTTTGAGCCATAGACGGTTCTCACTGTGCTCCTTGCTTGGCTGGCTGAGCCACGTGCACTAACCCCCTTTCTGCCCCCCACAGTTTGGAATCAAGACAATGCTAGAAACTGAGGAGGGGATCTTGCTGTTGGTGAGAGCTGTTGACCCCAAAGTCCCTTCCATGATGATAGATGCTGTGAAGCTGCTGTCTGCTCTCTGTATCCTGCCGCAGCCTGAGGATATGTAGGTGTCTCAGACTCAGCGAGCCCCATCCCTCTAGACGGGGCAGTCGTTTGCCTCTCTGGAGACCCCTCTTCTCTCCCTTCTCGCCCCACCCCCAATTCAGGCAGCTGCTGAGTCTCTCTTCCTGCTGTTTCAGGCATGAGCGTGTTCTGGAGGCGCTGACTCAGCGAGCGGACGTGGAGGAGGTGGAGCGATTTGGTCCCTTGTTGGACGGTCTAAAGGGCAGGACCTCCGTGGCACTGAAGGTACCTCACCTCTCGGGTTGTGGGCATTGTACTCTGGGGGTGTCAGCTCCAGCAGTTTGGCTGCTCTGTTTGTAGCGAGCAGGGCGCGGGAGGGAGGGTGTCGGATGCCGTGTGTTTGATAGCTCCCGGTTTGTAGCACTCCCTTGGTTGATGGGAATGGAGTTCTGCCTGATGACGAGAAAAGGCCTGGCTCAGTCTGATGCAGAAACTCTCTGTTTTAGGTAGCCTGCATGCAGCTGATCAATGCCCTTATCATCCCCGCCGATGAGCTTGACTTCCGAGTCCACATTCGAAGTGAACTGATGCGTTCTGGGCTGCTGCACGTCCTTACGGTAAGGAGCAGTCACCTCCTCCTGCGGGGAGCCGTCCTCAGTGAGGACGGCAGCCACTGCCTCAGGACTTGGTACTGCTCAAAAGCGCCAGTAGCCATGGAGTCGTATGGCTCTTCCCAATCCAGCAAAACGGCATCCTTTCCCTGTTGGAAGTTCAGTCCTACAGAGAGTAGAAAGGAGCATAAACTCTGGCAAGTCGTGTACAGCATCTCATTAGGCAGGCCAAAAAGAATGCATTTGAAGAGCAGCTAGCAAAGTTCAAAAATGTAAAGGTCATGAGATGCAGGAAGTCTGCCAGCCAATCAGGGGCCACCGGGCCATCCAGGCACTGAAGGAAGACAAGGCATTGCAGGGAAACTGCATGTATTTTTTGCATCATTGGTCCCTGCAGAGAGATTTCCAGACCTGACCCATCCTTTTTATGTGACCAATCTGCAGAGCTATTCCATACTGAGGTGTTAGTAGAGGTGGTTTTGGGACACATTGATAAATTAAACAGGAGCAAGTCACCAGGACTAGATAGTATTCACCCAAGAAATCTGAAGGAATTCAAAAGTGAAATTTCAGAACTCCTACGTGTGGTATGGAATTTATCACTAACAGCCTCTGTACCAGATGACTGGAGGAAAGCTAATGTGATGCCAATTTTTTTAAAAGACTCCATAAGTGACCTTGCAATTACAGGCTAGTAAGCCTCATTTTGTTAGTGGGCAAATTGGTCGAACTATAGGAAAGAACAGAATTATCAGACATCTAGATAAACGTTATTTGCCAGGGAAGAGTCAACACAGCTTTTATAAAGGGAAATCACAGTATTCAAGATGTGGGCGTACCATGGATTTATATTCTCTGTCTTACTCTCTATTCCATTTTTAATTATGCCCAACATCGTTTGCTTTTTTGACTGCTGCTGCACGCGGAATGGGTGTTTTCAGAGAACTCTCCACAGTGACTCCGAGATCTGTCTCTTGAGAGGAAACAGCTCATTTAGTCCCCATTCATATTCTACGTAGAGTTGGGATTACGATTTCCAATATGCATTGCTTTGCATTTATCAACATGAAAATTAATCTGTTTTGTTGCCCAGGCACCTAGTTTTGTGAGATCCTTTTGAAGCTCTTTACAGTCTGCTTCGGACTTAATTATTTTGAGCAGTTGTGTAGTATCTGCAAATTTTGCCCCCCTCGCTGTTTACCCCTTGCTCTACATCATTTATGAGTATGTTGAATTGGCTTGGTCCCATGACAGAGCCCTATGGGACACCTGTAGTTACCGCTCTCCATTCTGAAAACTGACCATTTATTCCCAGCCTTTGTTTCCTATCTTATCAGTCCAGGAGAGGACCTTCCCTCTTATCCCATGACAGCTGACTGTACTTAAGAGCCAAGGGTTCCATCTAAGCACCCTATATCCACTGGATCCCCTTTTCCACATGCTTGGTGACCGTCTCTTAGAATTCTAGTGGATTGGTGAGGCAGGATTTCCCTTTACAGAAACCATTTCCCGCAAGAATTTATGTTCATCCATGTGTCTGACAATTCTGTTCTTTACTATGGTTTCAATCAATTTGCCCAGTACAGAAGTTAGACCCACTGGCCTGTAATTCCTAGGATCACCTCTAGAGCCCTTTTTAAAAATTGGTGTCACATTAGCTCTCCTCCAGTCATTTGGTACAAAATCTGATTTAAAGGCTCCAAACCACGGTTGTTTGTTCTTTAATTTCCCATTTGAGTTCCTTCTGAACTCGGGTGAATGCCATCTGGTCCCGGTGACGTGTTACTGTTTAGCTTATCAACGTGTTAAAAAATCTCCTCTAACACCGCAGTCAGGGAAAATTCCTCAGGTTTGTCTCCTACAAAGACTGGCTCAGGGTCGGGAATCTCCCTCACATCCTCAGCCAGGAGGACTGACACAAAGAATTGAGTTAGTTTCTCCACAGTGACCATACCGTCTTTGAGTGCCCCTTTAGCATCTTGATCGTCCACTGCCTGTTTAGCCGGCTTCCTGCTTCTGACGGACTTAAAAATACTTTGCTAGTTTTGAGTTTTTGCCTAGCTGCTCTTCAAATTCCTTTTCATTCCTCTAAAGCACCTGGCATTGGCCGCTGTCAGAGGACAGGGTCCTGGGCGAAATCAGCCACTGGTCTGATGCAGTGTGGCTGTTCTGTGTTCAGACCCTTGCTGCAGGAATGATGTGGGCTGTATTGAAGCCCTGTTCTTGGTCAGTGCCTCCTCCCTCCTACTTACCCAGCCTCCAGGGTCAGTTGGATGATGATCACACTCCCTTTGGTGTTTGCATCCCTGGGTCTGTGCCCGTAAGTTCCCATGTGGCAGCCTGTCAAGGGCCACGCGGGCAGGGGAGGAGCCTCTCCCTTGGACCTGCTGAGGGAGAGGCACCCCCTGTGGCTGGGAAGAGAGCTTTCTCCCTGAGACCGTCCCTAGCCCCACCCCAGAGCTCTCACCCCGCCTGCGTCCTCCTTAAGCCCTCAGTCGTGAGCCCATCCTGGAGCCCTCAACCCTGCATCAAAATCCTCTGCCCCAGCCCTGAGCCTTCTCCCACCCCCCAACTGCTCCTCCTTGGCCCCACCCCAGAACCTTCACTTCCCAGCATCCAGTGACCCTCTGCCCCAGCCCTGAGCCCACTGTGAACCCCCCCCACACACACACACATCGCCTGCACAGTGATACTTCTTCACATGCCGTCAAGCATCTGTGGGAGCGCTCCTAGAGCGTGGCCCCTTTTTCTGTGGCTGTGAGTTCATGCCACCGCTGGCGGGCCTCTGCCTGCATGCTGGCCTGTGCTCTCCCGGGCTTCCAGCAGACTTGTGTGCACATTAATGCTCATTACATTCCTTTGGGCTCTAACGTGGCCGTCAGAAAAGCAGTCTGCTCTCCAGTGACCCCAGCAGAGCCCGGGTAGCTTCTGGCAGCCTCCTTGGATGTGCTTGTGCTGTTGGCAGGAGCTGCGGAAACTGGAGAACGAGGAGCTGAAGGTGCAGCTGACTGTGTTTGAAGAGCATGGCGAGGAGGATTCTGAAGACCTCAGGAGCCGCCTTGACGACATTCGCATGGAAATGGAATATCCTTCCACTGCTCAGTGGGCAGAGGGAGCGCTTGGGGCAGGGGTATCCCCAGGGGGGCCAGTCTTTGCACCATCCTCGTCTCCATGTAAGGGAAGGCTCTGAGGCTGAGGGTCTTTCCTCTGGTCAGGGAGTGTCTGGGCCCAGCTGGGCTTCCTGTCATCAGGCCACATGGATCCAGGGCTTGTTTGGGGCAGAGCTGCCCATTACATTGTAGGATGCCTCTGACCCACCAGGCAAAGCCTGCAGAGGTGAGAGTGAAACCCTGGCGGAAGGGCTGATCCTCTGCTCGGGATTTGGGGTTATGAGCAAAAGAGGAAGGCTGTGGGAGGCAGCTTGTCTCTCTTCCAGAAACTTCAGTTTCAGATTTCGTGATATATTTTTTTGGTATAGATGATGTGATTTGTCCCTCTTTTGGGTAGGCACGGCAGAGCCTAACTTTCGTTTTTTATCATTTTGATGGATGATTTGACTAACTTTTTAAGCATTTTTGTGGGAAATAAGATGGTCAGCTGACAATAGGTGTTGAGACTCAAAAAGGCGAAGCTTTGTAACCATTCAGACATCAAATGTCAAAATGTACCAAGTAAATAGAAAAGTCCAAGTTCTCAAGTAGCTTGTTCCTTACTCTGCCAGTCAGTACATTTCACTTGTCAATGGAAATACTTTGTCCCTTTTGCGCTTGTCCAGTGAAATTGAGGTTTGCTGACAGTTACCCAATATCTCACCCTTCCCAAAGTTTGGCTGTTTTGGATTTTGCCACCAGAGGGCACGTGGAACAACTGCTGCTTTCCAAAAACTAAGTAGAGCAGGGGTTCTCAAGCTCTGTGATACCGCAACTCCCCTCTGAGGGACCCACAGTTTGAGAAACACGGCAGTAGAGTATTTCCATTCGTCTGTCCCACACGGAATGAGACCCTAGATAGACAGAGCCATGCCAAACCTCCCTCTGGGGAATTACCCCTTCTGTGTGTGTCCCCCGGAGGGTAGTCTGCCCTGCACAGCTGAGCCTTTCCCACTCTGTTGCTTGCAGTTTTGGGGAATAAATAAGCTGGAGTCGGAATAACTTTTCCAAGTCCTAGAGGGAAAGAAGTGAGCTAGGAGCTGGAGGTCCAGTGTCATGGAACGTCTTCCCCAGCAGACCTGATATGTCTGTTAGTAAGAATTTAGGCAGGAGAAGCCATGCCAAACGGCTGTCCAGGCCTTGTGTGGAGTAGGGCTGTAAATAGCCATTTAACCAGTTAACTGTTTTAATGGTTAAAATTATATCAGTTAACCAGTTAACCGTCGGCAGCTAGGGCTGGGGTCATGCTGGCCTGCACTAACACAGCTGGGGCCTTCTTGGCTGCATGGGCTCCAGCACAGGACAGGGCCAGGATCCTGCCTGATCTCCTGGGCCACTCCAGCACAGCTGGGGCCAGGGGGCCAATGCAGGCGACCCTGCCTGCCACCCTAATGCAGCTGACTGGACTCAACCAGGACTGCTCCAGCCTGGCACAGTTGGCCAACCAGCAGGTTGCCTGGTAAGCATTCTGCTAACCCTAATGCTTGCCAGCTAACCGGGTAACCTTTTATATTCCTAGGTCGGAGGGGTGATAGCTTCACCCTGCTTCACGGGGAGAGTGGTACAGCCCGCTTTTCCTAGGTCGGAGGGGTGATAGCTTCACCCTGCTTCACGGGGAGAGTGGTACAGCCCGCTTTTCCTAGGTCGGAGGGGTGATAGCTTCACCCTGCTTCATGGGGAGAGTGGTACAGCCCGCTTTTCCTTATTCGGAATGGCTGTGGGGGCAGTAAGATTTCCTGGCAGCGGGTTGACTTGGGGCTTCTGGCCACGTGCAAAAGGGTTATTTGTGCTCTCCCAAGGGAAAGGTGCCTAGGAGGCTGCTAGAAATAGGAGTTTGTGTGTGTCTAGGTATGTGAGCTCACCCTTTCCCTCTAGTGAGTATGCCCTGTGGTCCAGAGATTGAGGGCTCCTTCCTTATTTGAGGGTGTAAGCGGGCTGCACAATCTGTAGAGCTCTCTGTGCCAGTGTTGCTGCATAGCCATCCCCTCTTTCTTAAACACCTTCGATTTGTTCAGTGTCCAGGGGGGCTTGCTTGGCTGAGATGGGGGAGAAAAGGGGAGTCGTGAAACGGAAGGAGCCGAGGGGTCACTGCATAATGGGAAAGGGGTTACTTGGAGTGAGGCGGAGGGATAGGACTTTGCCCTCCCCCCCAAAACGGGGCCCACGGATACTGTTTGGGTGCATAAGGCAGGGATGCAGAGACACTTGCTGTCTCGTGGGTGTGGAAGGAATGAGTTCCCAACAGCCTCCCTTTTCCTGCCGCCACTCCAACCGGGAGCTGGAGTGTCACTGGGAGAGGGTGGCTGGGCTCCAGAAAGGCTCGGGAAGGAGGAGTGAGAGCCCCATTTTAGACCAGTCTCCTGCAATGTGTCCTCTTCATTTTTCCCATGCAAAGCTCTCTGTGCGAGAGGGGAGCGTGCTCAGGCTTTGAGGGTACTTTGACTGGCTGCTGCCTTCTCTCCAGAGAGGGCAGCGCACCTGGATGCCTCCCCTTCCGTTTCCTTAACCTGTTCTTCACTGACTTCAGTGACGTGTTCCAGATTCTCCTCAACACAGTAAAGGACTCCAAAGCAGAGCCATTCTTCCTCTCCATCCTGCAGCACCTGCTGCTCATCCGCAACGATTATGACGCCAGGTAAGGAGGGTGCTTTGTGGGGGAGACATTGGAAAACACAATCCCAGCGCCACACACGGAATGGCAGGGGCTAAATTACCTGTTGCTACTCCAGAGAACGATCTTGGTATCATCAGGAATAGTTTTCAGAAAAGTTCAGTTCAGTGTGCAGCAGCATTCAAAGCCACTAACCGTGTCAGGAACTGTTAGGGATGGGCTAGCAAATAAGACAGAAGGGCCGATAATACCACTCTTATCAATTCATGGTCTGCCCACGCCTTGAATGTTGTGTCCAGTTCTGGTCACTCCATCTTAAAAGTGGATATAATGGAACTGGAAAAAGTTCAGAGAAGGGCAACAAAGAGGTTCTTGGGTATGGAACATCTTCCATCTGAGGAAAGGTTAAAGAGATTCGAGCTGCTAGCATAGACTAGAGAGGATTAAGGGGAGATATGGTAGAAAATATCATGAATGGTATGAAAAAAAGTGAGTGGAGAAGTGTTATTTACCCTTTTCCACATGCAAAAAACGGGTTACCTGATGAAATTAATAGGCAGCAAGTTTAACGAGAGAACTTTTCACACAACGCATAATTGGCCTCTGGAACTTATTGCCCATAGGATATTGTCATGGCCAAAAATATCACTGGGTTCAAAAAATAGTTAGATAAGTTATTGGAGAATAGGATCCTCAATTAGCCAGGGTGGTCATGGATGCAGTCCCATTCTTAAGGTGATCTAAGATCTGGCTACCAAAAACTGAAAGGAAAAGGCTGAGATGGATCATTCCAACTGTCCTGCTCTTTGCATTCCTCCTGAAGCTTTGGGTGTTGGCCACGTTGGAAGACAGGATATGGGCTAGATGGACAGTTGGTCTGACCAGTGCGGCCAGTCTCACAATCCTGGGAGGAAAGGATTGGACGTTGCATAGGAGGCAGAGCTCAAAGTTCTAACACCCCCTTTAGGGAGAAGGCGAGGGGCTGCAGTGTTGTGCATACAATAAGGAGAGTTGGGCCTCTGGCCTAGGTTGTTCAAAGAGGACCAGACGTTGGCCAAAAGTCCTTTTCTGCACGTCCTTTGCAACAGCTGTGGTGGCCTGTTCTAGAATGGGAGGGTACAAAATGCCAGCTGTGCCCAGAGTGGAACATCAGCCAAGCACCAGTGACCTTGGGAAAGCTCCAGGAGCTCATAGGGAAGGCAAGGGTAAGCAGAAAGCCGTGTGAGCGTGTGCTAAGGGACGGAAACCCTCTGAGTACCACCTTCATATGCAGGCACATGCCTAAACTGGATTTCACAGCCTCTGATGTTGCCACAAGATTTCAGACAATAGTACAGCTGTGGAAGCTACTGGCCAGTCTGCCTGGTCAATGGTGGCTCAACCAAAGAACCATCTGGCATGACAGCAAGATTTCTCAGGCGTGTCCAACTGAAGAATGTTATTTCTGCAACAGAACTGGAGAGAAGATGGCAGAGAATCTTGTGGAAAGCACTTTGTGTTTCAGATGAGGGAACAAAACCAAACCTGAGTCCTTTGATAGCGTTTCAGGTGGCTGGATTGCCTTTTGACGGTTCTAGAGCAGTGTGTTCAGCCGGTGGGTTGTGGCACCCAGAGGGGTTACGAAAGGTAAATGGGATGTTGTGGGGCTGAGAATTGTATTACAAGCTAAAAGCAAAGAAAATCTTCCTACCTGTCTGCCTTCATTCTTAGCGTCATGTATTCTCAGTCAACCTCCTGAAACAGCGCAAGCTTTATATAGGCCCGTTGCTATCCTCTGATGCATCTTTTTCTCTTTGATACTAAATGTAAGGAAGTTGCAAAAAAAAAGTTGATGTCAGGAGAGGGGCTTCCTGTCTGAAACGGTTGAGAGAGACTGTTCCAGAGCAAGGAAGATAGACTCTTGCTTTGTGAAATATTGGCAAACCTCTAACTACTGCCATAGTTATGGTTCTCAGAAGCACAACCCGGATAACTGTCTTGGGGGTTATCTGCCACCAGCAGCTGGCCCACGACGCCCGGCTCAGGGTGCAGGGCTGTTTCACTGCAGTGTAGACGTCTGGAGCCCTGGCTCTAGAACCCTATGAGATGGGAGGACCCCAGGGACTGGAGGTCAGGTCTGGGTGTCTCCCACCTGGGCTCCAGGCTGAACCTGGGAGTCTGTACTTCAACAAAACAGCCCAGCAAGCCTGAGTCAGCGGAGGGTGTCTAATTGGCGGTGTAGCTGTACCCTTGGAGCTAAACTTGTCTGGGACAATTTGATACCAGCTAGTGCAGCTTCAAGAACAGCTTGGTTTTTTTTTCCTGTTTCCAAAATGCACTGGGTTGTATTCCGTGCTGGGAATGAAAAGATTATGCCAAAGAGACTCAAGCAGTAATCTAAAATAACCCAGCCACGGTTCTGGTTTTTCATTAGAAGAGAACGACAGGAGGGCGATGGCCAAGGCTTGGCTGTAATATGGCTTTTGGAATCTGCTGGGAAGTCCCTTGCCAGAAGATTTCTATTCCAGTAAAATATCACCAAGCACATTTAAATGCAGTGAGTTGGCCTCAGCCGTGTTGGGCTGTACCTCATGGCTTTTGGCGAGAGAAGGAGTTGATATTGAGTACGCTGCTCTAGCTGTAACTATCTGTATTTTCCAAGAAAGGGCTCTCTCTCCCTGCCCAAAGGAATTGTGGGCTCTACCTCCTTAAATGGTTTTCATTAATTATTTTAGCCTTGAGCGTGCACATGTTTGGGAGTGTCTTTGTAGTGCTCCAAGCAGAGGCATGGCTCCCCTTTCTGAGCGTGGTATTGGTAATGTGGCTAGCACGCCTGACTTGGAGACTACTCGTTACAGACATGTAGGTTGGAAGGAAGTTTGTTAAGGGCAAACGGAAACAACTAAGCTAATTGTCTCCCTAACTAACAGTGAATACGTTACTAGTCTGTCTGGAAATTGTTTTCCAAACCCATTGTTGGGGAATAGCTCCTGTTGGTTTGGCATAAAAGTAGTCTCCTGCCAGCAGGTGGTCTAGATTGCCATAAGAAGGCTGGAGCTCTGATCCAAGGAGACAGCTCATAATTAGTCCCTACCAAACTCATGGCCATGAAAATGCATCATGGGCCATGCAGTCTGGTCTTGTGTGCGCTTCTACTGGCGCTGTCCAGGTTTCACGGAGAGACCAGCATTTCTCAAACTGGGGATCCTGATCCCAAAGGGTGTTGCAGGAGGGACGTCCTTTTAAAGGGAGTGTGGTATTACCATTTACTTCCGCACTGTCTCCAGCCCTGAAGGCAGCACTGCTTCCACAGCAGCAGAAAAGCAAGGGTAGCAGGACCACCAGCTTCCCTACCGTAACCTTGTCACCCCCAGGACCCCTCCAGCACAATCCCAGGACATTTCAGAGTACATCTGAAATCATGAAATCATCATTGTAAAGCCAATGACTGAAACTGACTAGAATGGGGTGGGTGGGGGTGGGGGTGGGGGTGGCAGGGCATAGGAGGACGAGACCAGTTCCTGAAGGGGCTAATTGCCAAGAGCAGTGTTAACACTGGTTCCTTTTTTCTCTTTCCATAGGCCTCAGTACTATAAGCTGGTTGATGAATGCATTTCCCAGATCGTTTTGCATAAGAATGGTGCTGATCCAGACTTCAAATGCAAGCGCCTCAACATTAACATTGAGGGGCTAATAGGTGAGTCCTGAGGCTGTTGGGGTCACAGTCAGAACTAGCCCTGGCCCAGGTGCTTCCAGAACAGCCCTGTTATTTAGTCCTTCCATTGCACTTTGACCAGCAGCACTTCCTGCCTCTTTGCACGTTTCTCGGCTTGCACCTTGCGAAGAGGCTCTGCCGGCAGGACGTGGTAGGCTCACTTCCTGCCTGAACCCTCTTCTGCTGCTTTCTGCACTGCGGGTCTGGGCGTGGGCCATTACGTACCTCGTCACTGGGGCCTGCTTTTCACAGGGCCTGTGCGTGGCTGGGCATCTGTCAGACCGCGTTCCATGGCCCATCGCTGATCGTTCCCCCGGGCCAGCAGAGGGCGTAGCACGTGGAAGCAGGGCCGAGGATCAGGCGCCTGTACGCCAGTCCCGAGTCCCTAGTGCTGTCACTGGCCCTCCCTCCGCGCGCACGGGAAGACGTAGGGGACAAGGGAGGAGGACTTGCAGAAAACCCTGTTCTTGGAGTGGCTGTAGACATGTATTCTGCCCAGGGAGGGCATGTCCAGTGCACTGCATAGCATCCTTGGGCCGCACAGAGCCCTCCCGTGGTTACCACCAGGCAGCTGCACTGCACTCTGACTGCCCATGGCTTGAGCTGACGTTCTGGGGAGATTTGCCGCTCTCTCTACTGGCACCGCAGCGTTCCGTTGGTTTCTCGGTAGCAGCACTGCCTAGCTATGCGCCGAAAGCCAGGAGAACCTCTGCGGAGAGGCGTGCCAGAGCGTTAGTTCAGTTAGCTGTGTGTTCAATGGTGCCTGCTGCAGGGCCTTGCCCAGGTCCCTGGGGTGGTGTGGTAGTGATCCCAGAACTCGCTGCTGCTTGTGCCTCTCCGAGGCCCTCAATGCTGTCATGAGACTCTTGTTCTTCCTCTCCTCCACTGGGAGAGAAGTGTCAGCAATAGCTGTAGTCATGCCAACAGCCTCCTGTGGAAGGATGAGGAAGGAAGCAAGGGTTCCTTGAGATCCCCGGGAAGAGCAGGCTGCCTGTTCGCTCTCGGGAGCCGTGTCGGTGACTGCAGCATCAGTCTTGCCAGCACCGAGTGTGTCGGCACCAAGGCTCTTCAAGCAGCTGCAGGTTTACTCTGCCTTCAGGCGGGACTTGCCTGTTGCACGGCTGTCCTCAGTAGGTTGGAGTCTCCTGCAATCCTGGGGCCATCTGGCTGGCTTGCCTCAAATACAGGCTGTTGCTGGTGTCCTCTTCGCACCACTTTAAAGCCAGGCTGTGGAAACAAGCTCCCTCTGCAGTATCTGTCTTTGGAGCTAATTCACCATTGTCAGCCTTGGAGATCAGATCTGCATTAACAGGCTGGAGCGATGGGTTTGGTACCAGTGTTCCCTGTAAGCTGAGCCCTAGGGCGGCCACCAGGAGAGATTCAGGTGCTGCTCGGCTGATTAACAGAGCACCCACAGCGGATAGCATGTTTCTATTGGTGATGCACATCTGCACTTGCCTTGGTGCATGTAACATTTATTCCACACACAGATGGAAAAAATTAGAGGGCACGTTGTTTGGTACCAAGTGTCAGTGCTGCCTCAGACACTGCCAGGACTCAGGGCCTTGCCTTCTCCACCTCCGTCGGTATTAATGTGACCCACACACGGGCTTCCAGAGAGTCATGGCGCGTGTGGCACCCTAGATCTGCCTCTGCTGCTCTGTGAACTGCTTGGAGGCTCCTGATGTGAAGTTCACGGTCTAGATGGTGCTTGGTCCTGCTGTGGGGTAGGGAGCTCGAGGGCCCTTCCAGTTCGTGTTCTGTGATTCGCAGTTCAGTGTCGTCTTCCATTTCTTCATCCAGGCATCCGCTTTGAAAATCGTCACCGTTTCCATGGGCTCACCCTAGGTACTGGGCTCGGTACTGTTCTCTTAGCAAAGACGAGAAGAGTTACCCGGCGTTTCCGGGTCCAGTCAAGCTTCTTCCCAGGGCGGCCGGGATGTCGGGATGTTAGCTAGTGGCTGGGGCACTTGCTGCCCTGCGGTCGGTCGGTCCGCCCGCAGTATGTGTTCCTCCCAGACCCTCCCTTTCCATTGGGTAAGAGACAGTCGGATTCTAGGCCCATCCCATTGCCCTGGTCCAGCCAGACCCTGGTAGGAGAAGAGGAAGCTCACATCCAGTGTAGCGGCCCTGCCCCTCCTGTTCAGGAGGAGTTCTTGAACAACCGGACTCTGACGCCCCTTTCTAAAATGGGTAGATAAGGGTCTTGGCCCAGTTCCTGCTGGCCCCGGATGCCATATCTCCTTCCTCAGCGGCATTCAGGGAGCCCTTCAGGCTTTCCGTCTTCAGTTCGTTCCAGGGCACAGTTGCCAACCCCTCCTGACCCAGACAGCTGGAGACACATGCTGGGGTTGCTCCCCATGAGCCGATTGTCGGCACCTTCGTTGCAGGAGCAAGCAAGGCCACTTGCCAGTAAAATGGCTCTATCGCCCCACAGCCACCAGAGTGCTAGAATAAAGAGGTCAGGCGTTTCCCAAGGAGCATTTGTGTGTCTGAGAACTCCCCAAAATCTTCCAGAATCAGTCGTAGGGCTGGAGGGCTCGCTAGAGCTCATCTCATTCAGTCCCCTGCACTCAGAGATGAAAGCGACTAGCCCCTCAAGTAACCCCTTCCCCTGCTGCCTCTCTCAGTGCATAGCCGGGGGGACCCAGAGTGAGCCAGGAATCAGCTGTCTCAGCTCACGTCGCCCGCCCCCCCCCCCCCCCCCCGCTGCACTTCAGCCTTCTAAGTGTATTAAGAGCCCGCCGGCTCTTAGTACATTTCAAAGGCAGAGCCACAGCGGGCTTAGCTTTGGGGGCAGGAGCTAACCCCGCTGCGGCTCCTCCGCTGATCGACTGGTTGATTAAACTCCATTTAACATCCCTACTGCACTCAAGGCAGGCTAGGTATTATCTAGACCATCCCTGACCGATGTCTGTCTCGCCTGCTGTCACAGCGTGCTGGGGGAGTCCCCGACTCTGCACCCCCATCCGCAGCCAGATGTGACTCGCCACCAGCCAGTAGAACAGAAGGACCCAGCATAGCATAGGGTCGATGTTAACACGGGGACCAAGAGCAGGCAGCCTTATTCCTCTCGGGGAGATGGGCTCC
Source organism: Pelodiscus sinensis (assembly GCF_052426305.1). Lineage (NCBI taxonomy): Eukaryota > Metazoa > Chordata > Testudines > Trionychidae > Pelodiscus > Pelodiscus sinensis. The sequence goes on along the minus strand of NC_143067.1, from coordinate 41,573,973 downwards.
CGGGCCCTTTTTCTGCCCTAAGCCCCTTCTCTCCTCCTAGCCCAGACGAGACTGACTCTTCCCCCAGGCCCTATCCCCAGCCTGGTGTCAACCCCTTGCCCCCCTCGGCCTTTGTCTCCCTTCCTGGGCAGGAGTTCTTATCTCCTATGTCTGGTCCGCAGGTGTCAGGGCCCAATACACATCTGTTGTGAGTCATGCCCAGCCTCCCTCTCCTCATGCAGACAGTGTTGCCGTGCCCAGGGGAAACTGAGGCACACTCACACAGCACAATATAGCCAAGAGTGAGTGTAACAGAGTGAACACCGGACTTGAGAAGTAGACAACACCTCCACTACGTCACACCTGCTCTTAACAGTGTTCAGCGATGGAGATTCCACAACCTCCCTAGGCAATTTATCCCAGTGCTTAACCACACTGACAGGAGGTTTTTCCTGATGTCCAACCTAAACCTCCCTTGCTGCTTGTCCTGTCCTCAGAGGCCAAGGAGAACGTTTTTTCTCTCTCCTCCTTGTAACACCCTTTTCTTCTTTGAGAGCTTATTCACATTAATTTTGATCAGACTCGCTCACAAGTGGCAGAAACTTTCCCCTAGCAGCTCCCATTGGGTTGGCTCTAGAGCCCGCTGGAGTGGGGCTGTATATGCCACTGCTGGCAGGACTCCCCCTCTGTTCTTTCTTCCCGTCCATGGCGGCGGTGGAGCCGTGTCTCTCGCGCTTAGCAAGTCGTGCCTGGTCCTAGCAGTCACCTAGTTCTTATCAGTTGTAGCTACTAGTTAGTTCTCAAGTGTAGGAGCATAAGCTTCTGACGAAGTGGGTCTTTGCCCACGAAAGCTTATGCTCCTACACTTCAGTTAGTCTATAAGGTGCCACGGGACTCCTCGTCGCTTTTGCAGATTCAGACTAACACAGCTACCCCTCTGATAGTTAGTTCTCAGGCTCTTTGTGCGGGTGCTTTTGAGGAGAGCGGTGGACTGCATGTGAGCGCCCGCACCTAGGAACAGCGGTGACAGGGTGGGTGGCCGACTGGTGTTTGCTTTGGGCGCCTGACTGAGTGGAAAGGAGGGCCTGTGTCCCGCCGTGGGCGCTGGGCACTGAGCGGTAAGTCCCACCCGGGGCTGGACACTGAGGTGTTGGCAGTGGCACAAAAGGGTTCTGTGCATTGGGGGGAGGGATCATTTTGGACACTACCTAATGGCGTTTTCCCTTTCTGTAGATAACTTGATCGATCAAACGAAGGTGGAGAAAAGCGAGGCCAAGGCAGTGGAGCTGGAGAAAAAGGTGTCTGGCTGGGCGTGGGAGGAGAGCGGGGGTGGGATAGGCCCTGGAGCAGGTGCCACCAGACAGCGCCTTCCCGGCCACAGAGCAGTGGCGAATAGCCGCTCAGCTCTGCACTGGGCCGGTCTCTCTGGGAAGAGCCGTGTGCTCGCTTTTTAGTTCACCAAACACGCAGGTGTCTCCTGCTCAGGGCTGTGCTGTCGGGCATGTGAACCCCCACGCTTCTCGTGCGTGGGCCCTGGCCGAGAGGTGAGCGTTGAAGCTGTGACTGGAATTAGAACGTTCACCTCTTGTCATGGGCGTGCCCCCGGCTGCCTTCAGACGGAGCCAAGCGTTTGCAATGCCGGCAGCGCTCGCTAGTGCATGCCAAGGCAGACCCCTTCACATGGCGATGCTGTCCCCAGGCCTGTCCTCCCCTAACCGCTACTGCCCCTTGTCCCTTAGCTGGACTCAGAGCTGACTGCACGGCACGAGCTTCAGGTGGAAATGAAGAAGATGGAAAGCGACTTTGAACAGAAACTCCTGGGTTTAGATGGAGAGAAGCAGTCCCTGGACAAGGAGAAAAAGCAGCTCGCCCTAGAGAAGCAGAGTCTGGAGAGCCAAGTCTCCGAGAAGAACGAGGAGGTAATGTTCAAGCTGAGGCCTGACTTACATGGCCTTGGAGCGCAGTGCTGTCTCGCTAGACAGACTGCAGCACCCTGGCGAGTTCTGACGCACACAGACTGGGTATGTGGGGCAGGAGGAGCGGGAAGGGGGCACTGTAATGGGGCCACTAGATGTGAGCTACTTTCCAGCTTTTGAACAGTCCCTTGGACAAACCTCTCCCTCATCCTTCAAGGTGGCCCTGTGCCAACCTCTCGCACTGAGCCTACGCCCTCAAGTGAGGGGACCCCACAGTTCTAGCAATGGGGTTCTCAGTGCCTACTGAGATGGATTGCTGGGTTTGTGGTGACTGGGAGAACCACATGGTGAATTGTTTGCTGGATGTGAAGCCTGCAGATCTCTCCAGACTGATTGTGCCAGTGTTGAGCAGGTGCCAGTAATACAGAAGAAAATAGGAAAGCGATCCTGGTGACCCAATCTAGGCTGCTACGCAGGCAACTGAAGTCCAGGACCTCCTGAAAAGCTTCCAGGTCTCTGCTCAGAGCCAGTTACGCAGAACGTCAGGTCTCCAAGTGTAGTTGAGGTGAGGGTGTAGGGAGGCAGGATTTGGGTGTATTAGGAACTGACAAACATTTTGGGAAAGGAGGAGCTTGTACCGAACAGAGGGACTTCACCCAAGCCAAAATGGAACCAGAGTGCTGGCATGGCAAATTCAAACAGTCATGGAGGAGTTTTAAGCTGAGGGCTGGGAAAGCAGACGGTGCGGAGGAGCACACAGCTCAGACACGCATCCCGTGGGGGAGGGTCTATTAGTAGAGAGTCCCTATATCCTAATGAAGAGGAGAGGCTAGGACTGTGCTGTCCAACACACTAGCCACATGTGGCTATTTGGCCGGGTGAGTGTGGCTAGTTGGCTATAACAGTAGCCGCTAGAGTCGTCATTACTGCTTGAGAACTGGTTGGACACCACAGGGCTAGAAGCTGATAAAGTACAAGTAGGAACTGAGGAGAAACAGGTGAGAGTTCCCTTACTCTGGGGGGGTGTCTCCCAGAAACACAGCGCAGATAGACCCCGGATGTTTGTAGCTCACAGTGCAAAGGTGATGCAAACCTAGAAAGAAGATGATCATACTTGGCAGATCATCACATTTTCGCACACACTGTACGTGCCCTTCTGGTCAGATTCCTTGCCATTTAGGATCTTGGTATCAGCAGAATTCTCAAGTGTTCTATGTATTTCACGCAGCATCATGGGCAGGATGAGCTCATGCCCAGCTTCCCAGCTCCCTGTATGATTGCTGTGTAGATGGGGCTTCCTGCTCCATGCCCGTCGGGGCAAACTCTACTGCCTGCTATTAAGGAGTCTTCATAATTCTTTGTGGTGCTTATAGCTACATTTCACAATATTAATCAGTGTGCCACTAGCGTTGAGAAAACCCTCCCTCTCTGCACTTGTACAATATGAGTGTTGATTCAGTTGTTTGTAAATGTACACAAAGCCGGAGCTGAACCTCAAGTAAATCTTTGAAATGAATCCTTCTGAAAAATAAAACCCAACTCAAGCTGCTCCTCTGCTTATGGGTTCATGCTCCCTGCTGTTTTTCCCCCATTTGCGAGAGACTGTGAAGTTTGCCTCCATCCCTTGTTAGCTTGATGGTTTTATGTGTAAATTGAGGTCAACTCACATTCCTTTGTTTAGAATAGACCTGATTAACAACTTCCCAATCCACCTGATGTACGCACACACTGCTTATAATTCCAGCACGTATTCAAAATACTTATTACCCATTGCACACATGATCCTATAGGAATAGGAATCCGCAGTGAGTTTTCAGAGAATACCTGCCCAGGCATATTTTATATGAAGATAATTAGCATGTAGGGTCTGAGTACGGGGTGGTTAGTGTCACATCATTACATTGCCCGTTGTTGGTGGCTGTCGACTAGAGCAGCAGTTCTCAACCTGTGGGTCTGGGCGCTTGTGCGCTCACGAGAGATTCAGATGCTGCCCGGCTGATTAGCAGAGTGCCCACAAATAGGTTTTGTGTTTCTAGTTACGGTGCATGTTGACACGTGGCTCGGTGCGTATCAAAATTATTCCGCTCATGGATGGAAAAGCTAATTGGGAACATTGTCACGACCCAGTTTTACGAGGCCACTGGGGCTGATGTTCAGCGTGAGGGAGCCGGTGGAGGGCTGCAGACATGGGTGGCAGGGTTCAGATTATAGGCTCCCTGCCTGGGCTGAAGCCCTTTGGCTATGGCTCCCTGTCCAGGGCAGTGGAAGTTGAGCTTGGGGTTCGAGCCCCCCAAACAGCAGCAGTGCGTGGGCAGGCTCAGGCTTTACCTGCCCCGGTCATGTAGTAACATTGTTGTCAGAAGGGTTGCAGTGCTGCAGGGTGAGGCTGCCTTGCCTCTGTTCCGGTCCAGTGCCCTAACCCTGAGACTCCAGGTCATTCTTCTCGCCTTCCCCCAGCTCCACACCCACGAGCGGTGGTTCTGCCGTGTGAGGTCTCCCATCAGATGCGCTCTCGCCCGGCTTCCTCTTGGCTTGGAAATGGGAGGAAGAGGGCCCAGAGATGCCCAGGGGTTTGCACTGCTCACTGCCCCACGAAAGGGCCATGTGGTTTGGGTTGAGTTCGTGTACAGGGGCCTCGACCTCGCACAGACATGTTAAAACATCATGCCAAGGGTTGGAAGCTTTGTTTCTTGGGATACGAGAGAGAGAATCAGAAGCAAAACAGAAAACGTTTCAGTGTAAATGTAGCCACGTCATGCAAACCAACCTTAATCTGAGGTGAGCAAAAGAGCGTGGCTGACAGCCCCTTCCCTGGAGAAGAAGGGTTAGTTCTGTCACTGGCTCTTGTGTGGTGTTTACTTTCTCGACAGACAGACGTACAAAGGACAGACGCTGTTGGATATTAAGGGGCGGTAATCTGGCATTGAGGTGCTCGGGGTTCTCGCCCATCAGTTAGCCCTTCTTTCCAGCACACCAGTTTTGGTCTGTTAATTTCTGATTCCATTTTTGTTTGTAAATCATGATGCCAACACAACCCTTGCCTCCTGTCACTAGCCTTCCCTCTTACAATTGATCCAGACGGTCTCCTAGACCTTGTACCTTGGTCTATTAGCATTCATTGCTGGAGGTTACTGTAATGTTTTATGAACTTTGCCTACTTTCCTCTGGAGGACAGAGTCTTAATTCAAAATGATCTGGACAAACTGGAGAAATGGTCTGAGGCAAATACGATGACGTTTACTAAGGAGCAAAGTGCTCCACTCAGGAAGGAACAATCCGTTTCACACTTACAGAATGGGAAGCGACTGTCTAGGAAGGAGTCCTGCAGAAAGGGATCTGGGGACATAGTGGACCACAAGCTGAATGAGTTGATAGTGTGATGCTGTTGCAAAAAAAGCAAACGTCATTCTGGGCTACATTCCCATGAGAAGCAATTCTGCTCCACTCTGCGCTGGTTAGGCCTCACTTGAAGTATTGTGTCTGGTCTCTGCATTTCAAGAAAGATGAAGAGAAATTGGAGAGGTTCCGGAGAAGAGTAACAAAAATGATGAAAGGTCTAGAGAACATGAGCTAGGAGGGAAGGCTGAAGGAATTGGGTTTAGTTCAGAAAAGAGAAGACTGAGAGGAGACATGATGGCAGTTTTCAAGTACCTAAGGGTGTTACAAGGAGGGAGAAAAATTGTTCTCCTTGGCCTCTGGGGATAGAACAAGAAGCAATGGGCTTAAACTGCAGCAAGGGAGGTTTAGGTTGGACATTAGGAAAAACTTGCCAACTGTTAGGGTGATGAAACCCAGAATAAATTGCCCAGGGAGGTTGTGGAATCTCCATCCGGAGCTATTTAAGAGCAGCTAGGACAGACACCTGTCAGGGACAATCTCGGTGATGCTTGGTCCTGGCATGAGGGCAGGGGACTGGACTTGACCTCTCGAGGTCCCTTCCAGTTCTATGACTCTCTGATTCCAGTAATTGAGCTCACACCCTGCAGTATCCCAATTGTTATAACAGCCCCCAGGAGTGGGCCTTTGGGGCGTGCTTCTGTTTATCTGTATGGATCAGGTTTTTACTGTAACTTGCACTGCTAGCTGACCCGCTGCTGCAATGCAGCCTGCTTACAGGACAGCGGTATCACGGGAGAGTGTTTTCCCCTCTGGGAGTAGGTGGTCCTGCACCCACTAGTGCGTTCGGCAGGGTGCCAGTGTCCTGTGATGGAGGGGAGGGCCTTAAGAACTGACTGGGCCCCAAGTCTGACACACCTTAGCTGTGGTCTCCTGCCTGCCCTGGCGGGCTGGGACCTGGATGTTCTGCTAATATCGCTCGTTTTGCTCTTTCTGCAGATTACGAAGCTGTCAAAGGAGCTTGAAGATACTAAGAGGGAAATGGCTGCGTTAGCGTCTCAAGCTGCGTCTGCCTTGGCTGCCCCTGCGATCCCCCCAGCCCCGCCGCTCCCTGGGGCCCCTGCGATCCCCCCAGCCCCGCCGCTCCCTGGGGCCCCTGCGATCCCCCCAGCCCCGCCGCTCCCTGGGGCTCCTGCGATCCCCCCAGCCCCGCCGCTCCCTGGGGCCCCTGCGATCCCCCCTGCCCCGCCGCTCCCTGGTGCCCCTGCGATCCCCCCGCCTGCCCCGCCGCTCCCTGGGGCTCCTGCGATCCCCCCGCCTGGCGCCCCTGCGATCCCGCCCCCTCCCCCGCCGCTCCCTGGCGCCGCCGGGATGCCGCCCCCTCCCCCGCCGCTCCCTGGCGCCGCCGGGATGCCGCCCCCTCCCCCGCCGCTCCCTGGCGCCGCCGGGATGCCGCCCCCTCCCCCGCCGCTCCCTGGCGCCGCCGGGATGCCGCCCCCTCCCCCGCCGCTCCCTGGCGCCGCCGGGATGCCGCCCCCTCCCCCGCCGCTCCCTGGCGCCGCCGGGATGCTGCCCCCTCCCCCGCCGCTCCCTGGCGCCGCCGGGATGCCGCCCCCTCCCCCGCTGCTCCCTGGCGCCGCTGGGATGCCGCCGCCTCCTCTGCCCCCTGGCTTTGGGGGTTGGGGCGCCCCTGCAGCTCCAGCTCTCCCCTATGGATTAGCTCCAAAGAAACAATACAAGCCAGAGGTGCAGCTGCGGAGACCGAACTGGAGCAAGGTGAGACCTGCCCGCTGCCGGCCCCTTTCCTCTTCGCCCCTCAGGTGTGCCGCTCCGCCAGCCTTCCGGTGGCGCCTGTGAGGGGACCCCCCGAGGAGCCAGCTGGTGGCTCGCAGGGCAATGGCTTCCCTGAGGCTCAGGCCCCTGCAGAGCAGCTGCTGATGGATGGGCTCGCCGGGGATTGGTGTGGCTAGTGGCTGTTCCTGCTCTGGGCCGGGTCGCAATGCGCAGGCTGCAGAGCCGGCTGCAGGGCCCAGCTCTCGGAAGCACAGGCTGCTTGGACTCTGCTTTGTCCGCGGCGCCAGGACACAGGGCCAGTGTGTCTGAGCACGGCAGTAGCCGCAAGCAGACAGCAAGCGTGCCCAGCCTGCCGCCGGAGAGCTGTGGGCATGGCGCCAAGGCGCCCCCTCTTTCTGGGGCCTTGCCGACTGGGCTGCTTCTCGCGTGGCTCAGTGGTTAACATGCGACTCTTCAAGTCTGGGGCCTGCGCGGCCAAACCCTGCTCAGCCAGCGCCGTAGCCGCTCGCGGGTGCGTCCCAGAACTGACCTGCTGTGCAGCTGAGCCCAGGAGGGAGCCGAACCTGGAACTGCCGAAGCAGCTTGAGAGCCAGGCTGGTCTAGGAGCAAGTCTGCCGCAGCCCAGGGTGCGGGTGTATTGGCAGAGCTGGGGGCTCCCCTGCTACAGGCCAGGCTTGGGGAGCGTTAGCAGAGCTGGGGGGGGCCAAGCAGTAATAAGGGTTGAACTTGTTAGCTCCTCCTCCCCGAGGTGGCTGGGAAGCAGGCAGGGTCACTAGAGGGCCCAGGCGGTCTGGTGGAGGCGTTGGCCATCGGGCCGCTGCTGTCTCCCTTGCATAGGGGCGCACTCTGCCCCAGGCGCCTCCAGCACAGTCAGGTGTTGAGGAAGGGTAAAACACGAACTTCAGACCCCCCCGCCCCCCCCCCCCCGGCATGTGGTGACTTCCTGAGCAAGTGGGTGTGGAGGCCAGGCTCAGTGGAGGGCGTGGAACAAGAGGCACAAGGCAGAGAGAAGCCCTGGGCAAGGGGGCTGGGAAGGGGAGAGGAGAGACCTGACTTGTGTTTGGTGGCAGACAGGCGGTTCAGCATGAGGGCGAAGGCTGCAAGGCAGATGAGTTCAGCTGCAGCAGGGGGGCGGGAGAGGCACCTGGAGCCTCCGAGGGACCAGCGGGGGCTGCAGGCGCTGCTGCCCAGGGTGAGCGGGGTAGTTGTGTGGCGAGAGAGGAGAGACCTGGCCAGGTGTGGGCGCTGCCCCACATGACCCCGAATGCAGGAGGGCTGTGCTGTCAGCAGTGGGACTGGGAAGAGGGGTGCTGGTTGGAGAAGGGGGGCTGCTCCTTCAGTAAGCTGGGTGACAAGCCACGCAGAGGGGCTCGCTGGAGGGCTCCGAGATGGCAGCTGAAGCTCTTTGAGCAGAAAGGGCATCCTAGCGAGCGTGCGGAGGGAGAGCGGAGGGCCCAGGACAGCGTTGTGGGCACCTGTGGGAGGGAGGGGTGGTCTGGACCCACGGGCTGACCGTGCCCCATGCTCCCCGCAGATTGTGGCTGAGGAGCTCTCCCAGGACTGTTTCTGGACCCGGGTGAAAGAAGATCGCTTTGAGAACGACGAGCTCTTCGCCAAGCTGACGCTCACCTTCTCTGCCCAGGCCAAGTGTAAGTGCTGCTGGCGCCCTGCGGCTGCCTGGCCGCACTGAGGGGTCGCGGGCTGGGCAGGAGCTGCCTTCCGAAGGGGCGCGCAGGTGCCAGCGCCAGGAGGGCAGGGCGGGCAGGCCGGGGGACTTCTCGGCTAGCAGCTGATGAGCACCTTGGACGCGTGAGCCTCCCTCCCGGGGGGAAGGACCGCTCTAGCTGGGGTATTGTCTGGTCTAACGTTTTCCCCTCTCTCCCCCTCTGCTTCCTGGCCTGGGGATTCGTCCGCCGCTGCCTGCAGCCTCCAAGGGTGAGTGGCGCCGTTCTGCCAGGCTGCGCGGGCCTGTGCCGTGACACTGCTCGGTGGAGCGGCCCTGGGGGGGCTCTCGGAAGAGGGCTGCAAGCGGTCTCCTCCCATTAGCAGGCCTTCCCCTACCGCTGCACTAGGCTCCTGAGTGTTAGCCGCATTCAGTGCGCAAAGCAGAGGGTCTCGCTCTCCCCGGTATGTGTTGGGCTCCGCCCCGGGGCAGGCCGCACAGACTTCACTCCCCCTGCCCTGTGTAGTGCAGGGCCCCCGCCATGGGCTTTCTCTCCAGCCGAGGCGGCACTCGCCTGAGCCGGGTGTCCTCCAGCCACGTTGCCCTGAACTTAGGCTCCTTGTTTGCACTGGGCCCCTGCGCTCCCTGGCTCCAGCACTTGATCTGGAGTGGGAGAGGAAGCTTCTTACCACGTGCTCCCCTGCCCGTGGCATGGAGCTTGCTCTGCCGGGGGGGAGCCGAGCTCCTCTTTGGGCCTCCTGGCTGCGCTGGGCCTGAAGCTTTCCCCCACCTCCTGTCAGTAGCTGCAGGGGGCAGGGGGTGCCCCTTTGCCTTTGCCGCTCGCCTGCTTCATCTCCGCCTTGCGCTCTTGAGCTTCTGTAGAGTCATGTGGACCCGATGCAGGAAGCTGACACGCCTGGCTTCCGGCCCCGCAGAATTAGCCTGTTTCTAGACATGGCCGTTTCCCCTGGCTGATAGAGGCTGCGCGTGACGTAGTTTCAGTGAGAAGCGGGCCGGGCTGCCTGGGGCTCTGGCAGCTTTCAGGGAGCGACTCTCGCCCTGTAACAGAGTAGTTCCCGCAGTGCTGCCCTGAGCCCCGTCTCGGTGCTGCCTGCTGCTGGCAGGCCACTCTCCGTGTCCCTTAGTCGGAGACGGCGAGGGGCTCCCTCCCTCCCCAGAAGGTAGTCGCCTAGGGCAGGAGAAGGGCTTTTCGGCCAGCGGTGCTCTTCTGATGCTGGCTGGCAGGGTGTGCTCCTCCGAAGAGGGTTGCGTAGTGCGTCGCTCAGAGGGAGGCGGAGTGGACCGCTGAGTTCCACCGGCTGATCTCCCTCCCCAGCCCCTGGCTTCAGCCGACTCCCCCCACGGCTGGGGGTGCTGGTGCGCTGCTCTCGCTGCGCTCTCGTTACTGTGGTCCCCAGCGGGGGGGCTTGCTGGTTGTAGCGATATTCCCCGGTTGTGCTTGAGGGAGCTCTCTGAGCCCACTGCCCTGGGTTTGGTCGGACTGTAGGCAGCGAGGTGGCAGGACTGGCAGTTCAGCACTCGTGCTAGCAGCCCCCCCCCTCCAACGCCGCAGCACTTGCTCCTTGGGCGAGCCTCTCCGGGACCGAGCCCCCTGCCTTTCAGGAAGGCCCCTGGGCTTTGTCGAGCAGGTCTGAGCCTCTGTCACCTCTTGGCAGTGGCCAGAGCCACAGATCCCCGTCAGTGCGGTGCCCAGATCTTCCTTGCAGAGGGGTCTGCGCAGGCAGCCCTTGGTCCCACGGCCTCTCGCTTGAATGCTGTGTTGTAGCCAGACTGCGTGCTGGGGCACCTGCCTGGTCGCTGTCTGCCGCCGTGGGATCGCCGGCTCCCTGGCCATGTTTCCTGGTCGCTGTCTGCCGCCGTGGGATCGCCGGCTCCCTGGCCATGTTTCCTGGTCGCTGTCTGCCGCCGTGGGATCGCCGGCTCCCTGGCCATGTTTCCTGGTCGCGGTCTGCCGCCGTGGGATCGCCGGCTCCCTGGCCATGTTTCCTGGTCGCGGTCTGCCGCCGTGGGATCGCCGGCTCCCTGGCCATGTTTCCTGGTCGCTGTCTGCCGCCGTGGGATCGCCGGCTCCCTGGCCATGTTTCCTGATCGCTGTCTGCCGCCGTGGGATCGCCGGCTCCCTGGCCATGTTTCCTGGTCGCTGTCTGCCGCCGTGGGATCGCCGGCTCCCTGGCCATTTTTCCTGGTCGCTGTCTGCCGCCGTGGGATCGCCGGCTCCCTGGCCATGTTTCCTGGAGCGTGCTGCCTTGATTTGGCCACATCCACTCTCATGTTATCAACCGCTAGAGCTTGTTTCCGTTTCCAAAGCGCTTGGGGAGGAGGAGAGCAAGGAGGCAGGTATGGCCGGCCTGTGGTGAGTAGCACTTGCAGCCTTTGCATGGAGTTCTGGGCCCTTGCTGTGGAGAAATCCGCCAGGATTTGCGGCAGGGGATGGTTCGTGTGTTGCACCATTCCTGTAGTGACACTGTGCCAAAAGCTTCAGAGGGGAGCCCAGTGAGTCTGTAACTGGAAAAACGTAAGCAGCCAATCGCCTAGCAGCCAATCGCCTAGCAGCACCTTACAGACTGGCAAGACTTGTCGGTGGACTCACGAGCTTTCGTGGGAACAGCCCACTTCCTCAGGCGAGTGGAGGGTTAAAAGTCCAGGTCCCAAGTAAACGGGAGAGGAGGGAAAATAGCGACTCTGTTCACGTTACGTGACGCTGACAGACGGTGCCAGTGGTTCTGAAGTGCCCATTGTTTGGTTTTTAAGCATTAGGCTTGGCAGGCAGCGCGCTCGCCAGCGGCTGTCTTTCTTCAGCCCTCGTGATGGTCCCACACCTGTCCACGAAGATCATTCCAAGGCTTCCCTGTGTATTTGATTGTGGAATTGGCCTGAAACAACACGGTGGCTTGGAGATCCGTTCAGGAGTGCCCCGGCAGCTTGCGCGCGTTGTCTTTTCGGACGTCGGATTTGTCCGTTCCTTCCTCCCCGGAGAGACTGTCCAGTTGGGCCAGTGCACATGGCAGAGGGGCATGGCTGGACTTGATGACCTAGATGTGCAGACAGAGCTGGCAGTGGGGCCGATTGCAGGGTGGGTTCCCGGATGAGTGAGGTGGAGGGGAGCTGCGTGCTTGCTGGGAGGAACGAGGCTTAGTGAGACTTCTAACCTCACAATCGCTAAAGTTTCAGAGGGCGGCCGAGTGCGTCTGTCACAGGAAAACCGTAACAACCAGCCAATGGGCTGGGAGCACTTGAAAGACCAACAAAACCTGTCGATGGGACCAGGCGTTTCGTGGGCACAGCCCGCTTCTTCCCATGACCAGAGTGCGCGGCCCGAAAGCAAAAATAAATAAGGGGGCGGGGGGAGAGGACATTGGGAGATAAGCTCAAAGGTCACATGTCGATGGGACCAGGTGTTTTGTGGGCACGGCCCACTTCACACGCCTGGAGGTTCCTCATCTGGAGAAGTGGGCTGTGCCCTTGAACTCCTGACTCCCGTCTGTGAAGTGCTCCCTGCCCTTTGCTTGTGTGTTCCTGTGCAGACTAACGGGGCTCCCCTGAAGCTAAGTCCCAAAGGGGTAGCCGAGCCAGTCTGTAACAGCGAACACTTAAACCAACAGCCAGTCTGTAGCAGCGAGCACCTAAACCAACAGCCAGTCTGTAGCAGCGAACACCTAAACCAACAGCCAGTCTGTAACAGCGAGCACCTAAACCAACAGCCAGTCTGTAACAGCGAGCACCTAAACCAACAGCCAGTCTGTAGCAGCGAACACCTAAACCAACAGCCAGTCTGTAGCAGCGAGCACCTAAACCAACAGCCAGTCTGTAGCAGCGAGCACCTAAACCAACAGCCAGTCTGTAGCAGCGAACACTTAAACCAACAGCCAGTCTGTAGCAGCGAACACCTAAACCAACAGCCAGTCTGTAGCAGCGAACACCTAAACCAACAGCCAGTCTGTAGCAGCGAACACCTAAACCAACAGCCAGTCTGTAGCAGCGAACACCTAAACCAACAGCCAGTCTGTAGCAGCGAACACCTAAACCAACAGCCAGTCTGTAGCAGCGAACACCTAAACCAACAGCCAGTCTGTAGCAGCGAACACCTAAACCAACAGCCAGTCTGTAGCAGCGAACACCTAAACCAACAGCCAGTCTCTTAGCTGCTCAGTCTGTGAGAGGCTGAGAGGCTGCTGAGAACCAGTGGGTTGCACTAGGGGAGGAGGAGCACTAAGAGCAGATGCTGCACAGACACCAAGAACCGTCGGCCCCTCCCAGCCGAGTGGAGTTCCCGTCAGTCTCTGTGCCTTTGGCTTGTGGAATTGGTCTGAAACGAAACAGCACCTTGGAGATCCCTTCGTGTGGTGGTGAAGCCTCTCCTCAGAACTCCTTGGGCAGCGTGCAGTTCTCCCTTGGAACGCCAGGTGGCACATGGACCTTTTGGGCTTGCCTGGCCTTTCTTTTACTGCGCAGTCTGGGGGATGCAACAATTCGGAGATGAGCTAATGTTCCTGGTTCTGAACTCCTGGCCATGCTCCCTGCAACACAATGCTGGGGACAGCGGGAAGATGAAACACTGAGGTGGCAGCACCATGATGCATCCGTGGCAGCTTTACAAACGCTGTGAAATGAATGGGGGGGGGGAGCCGTGTTAGTCTGTAACTTAGTGGCCCTGAAGCAACTTGGAGACTGAGACAGATAGATAGAAGGGGTGCGTGCGGAGGGAGGGACGGCTGGCAGGGGTGCGTGGGGAGGGAGCGACGGCCAGCCGGCTGGCAGGGGTGCGTGGGGAGGGACGGCCGGCCGGCTGGCAGGGGTGCGTGGGGAGGGACGGCCGGCTGGCTGGCAGGGGTGCGTGGGGAGGGACGGCCGGCTGGCTGGCAGGGGTGCGTGGGGAGGGACGGCCGGCCGGCTGGCTGGCAGGGGTGCGTGGGGAGGGACGGCCGGCTGGCTGGCAGGGGTGCGTGGGGAGGGACGGCCGGCTGGCTGGCAGGGGTGCGTGGGGAGGGACGGCCGGCCGGCTGGCTGGCAGGGGTGCGTGGGGAGGGACGGCCGGCCGGCTGGCTGGCAGGGGTGCGTGGGGAGGGACGGCCGGCTGGCTGGCTGGCAGGGGTGCGTGGGGAGGGACGGCCGGCTGGCTGGCAGGGGTGCGTGGGGAGGGACGGCCGGCTGGCTGGCAGGGGTGCGTGGGGAGGGACGGCCGGCCGGCTGGCTGGCAGGGGTGCGTGGGGAGGGACGACCGGCCGGCTGGCTGGCAGGGGTGCGTGGGGAGGGACGACCGGCCGGCTGGCTGGCAGGGGTGCGTGGGGAGGGACGGCCGGCTGGCTGGCAGGGGTGCGTGGGGAGGGACGGCCGGCCGGCTGGCTGGCAGGGGTGCGTGGGGAGGGACGGCCGGCCGGCTGGCAGGGGTGCGTGGGGAGGGACGGCCGGCCGGCTGGCTGGCAGGGGTGCGTGGGGAGGGACGGCCGGCCGGCTGGCAGGGGTGCGTGGGGAGGGACGGCCGGCCGGCCGGCTGGCAGGGGTGCGTGGGGAGGGACGGCCGGCCGGCTGGCTGGCAGGGGTGCGTGGGGAGGGACGGCCGGCCAGCTGGCAGGGGTGCGTGGGGATGGGTTTATAGGTGGCATGAGCTTCCGTGGGCACAACCCACGTGTGCGGCCGTCTCTTTCCGGGGGCGGGCAGAGAGCCCATGCTACCACGGTGGAGCAGGCTGGAGCCGCCCCTGCCTGCGGCAGACCTGGGTGCCCCACAGGCAGGGGCTGCCCCAGCACCCCGGCCAGAGTAGCCTCCTGCCCGCGGCAGCTCCGCCCGGTTGCCCGTAGGCAGTGCTGCCCGTGCGGGCGGGGTTACCGGTTAAGTCCCAGCCCTGCTGTGCGTGAGGCTCCGCAGCAGCACAGCAGCCCCCTGGCCCTCACCTAGCAGCTCCGGCAGCCCCCGGCCGGCGCTCTGCGTGGCACAGGATTCCAGCCCTGCTCCAAGCACGGTGCCCCGTGTGAGGCGTGTCCGGGGGCTTTGTGCATCTGCCGCTGCCACCCGAGCGCTCCAGCCACACGGGCCCACCTTGCCCAGCTTTTGGCACCGGTCCCAGACAACACCTGCCCAAGGGCCAGCTCATCCTACCCGCCCAGGCATCCCTGTGGCCGCAGTCCCAGCTCGCCCCCAGGCTGCCAATCCCAGACAGCCTGTCCGGGGGACCGCCTCACCGGAACCCGGTGCCTCAGCAGCTGTGAAGGGGGAGTCTCGGTTTCTAAGTGGCTTTAGGGGCTTTCCCAGTGGTGCCCAATGTCTGGGTCCAGACGGCAGCGCTCAGCGGGGGCCTGGGGGCAGGGCTCGCACACGTTGCACGAGGACAGCGCCACCCCGCACAGGTGGCACCCAGGAGTCTTTTGACATGGGCCACACTGGCTGCAGAAGGGTTAGAAGGTAGCACTGGCCCGGTCCCAGGCACCTGCACACCAGGGAGCGATACAGGAAGGTGGGCAGAGCCAGTGGTCACATCCCCCCCACCGTGAGATTCTTACACGTCTGCTTCTGCACGGCCCGTGTCTGATCGGTCGGAAACCCAGCCCAGGACTCCTCTGCCAGGCTAGGTGGCCCACCCGTCTGGGGAGCCCTCTGTTGCCTGTGGCTTCCCCAAGCAGCTACGTGGGGCCGCTGGGATTTCCTGTCGCTTTCCCTGCTGTACAGAGTAAAACGGGCAGAATTGTGTCCATTTCACTGTGCGGCCTGGGAAACCCGTTAGCCGCGGTGTTAGCCTGCAAACATCTGGCTCGCAGCTGGGGCACCAGATGTGCCACTGCTGGTGAGGGCCACGGCAGGAGTAGGGCAGGTGGCCGCTGATGTTTTTAACACCGTGTTGGCTAGTCCTGCTTTGAGCGAGGGGAAGCAGAACCGTCTGCTAGGTGACTCCCGCCGAGGCTGACGGGTGAGTTCCCAGCAGGTTCTGCTGTTCTTTCAAGCCTCAGGTGTGGGGCTGCTGGAAATGAGCCTGGTTCGGCGGAACCGGTGGCTTAGGACAGCGGGCAAGGGGCGTGTTCCTGGTCTGCTTGTCAGCCCTGCACGCTGCACTCTGCTGCTGGGGCCCCGGGCGGTGCCGGCCTTAGTGCCCTGTGCTCCCTGGCCAGGCCCGCCTGGGCTGAGACTCTTCCCCCGTAAGCAAGCGAGCCCTCGCCGAGAGGCCTTGCGTCTCGTGCCAGCTGTGGGGCTCTCGCCGGGATGCTCCTGCCTGGCAGCGCGGGAAGCCAGGCCCCGGCGTGGCACTCAGGCCAGCCCAGCCCAGCGCCCTGCTCGTCCCACCACAAAGCCAGACCCACAGCTGGCTGCGCAGTGCTCCTTGTGCCTGTGGGGTGGCCGCCCGAGGTGCGGGGCACGGTGCGAGGTGGGTGGCTGGGCTGGGAGAGGTCCTTGAGCCAGGTCCGCGTGTTCCGGCCTCTTTCCTTTCCCTCGGGAAGCTGGCAGCCGAGCAGCTCCCGCCTGCGACATGCAGTCTGCAGCCCCCACGCCGGAGCTGTGGGCTCCTGAGTGCCCGGAGCGCGGCTCCCCGCACCGCTGGAATGCCAGGGCAGGTGCCAGGCAGCCTGCAGGGACGTGGTGCCCGTGACCCGGCTCCGCGGGCTCCCGCGGTCCTGGCCAGTGGTGTGACAAGCAGGGCCGTTGCTTGGAAGGCTGATCGTGAACAGCCCGAGCTGGCTCCTTGCTGGGCTTTGCTCTGCGCTGGGGTTCCTTGGCCCTGGGCCTTTCCGGGGCAGCCCGAGGACCCGTAGCTTGGGCAGCCCGGGTATTCCTTGGGAGGTTAAACCAACCGTCGTCGGGTGGCACAGCCATGTTCCCGATGGCGCCAGCGCCGTGCTCTTAGTCTGGGAGGTGCTGCGACTGCTGGCTGTGTGCAGACTAGCCCGGCCACCCCTGGAACCGGAGGGCGGGGGTCCCCTTGCTTTGAATGCATCCCTCAGCCTGCACTGCTCCTCGCAGCCACCAGATGTGCGCAGTTGAGCCAGGCTGGCTCCGGTTTCTAGCAGTGATGTCAGAGGAGCTGGATTGGAGGAGGAGGTCATCAGCTAATCCTACCCAGGCAATGATGCAGCCCTTCTCCCTCTCCCCTCCGCCCCCTCAGCTGGCTTCCCTCCCAGACAAAGAGCGGAAAGCGGCTTTGCGCAGACAAAGGCTTTGCCGCGCTGGCCGGCTCGCCCCGGCCCATCTGGCCCTCTCTTTCATGCGGAAGCCCCCTGGCCAGGCGGGGGCTGAGCAGCCCGGGCCGTGTTCCAAGGGCCCTTTGTGTCTCTTCGGAGCCTGACAGGGAGTTTTGTCTCCTTTTCTGTGTGCTCGGGAGGCTTCTCCATCTGCTGCTCTGGGCAGGGGGGGGGGGGGGGCATTTCTACCCCGGGGCTTTCCCGTTGTGCCGTTTGGCAGGGCTTGTGCTGGTGCCTGACAGTCGTGTGGAGGTGCCGGGGGTACCGCAGGGCCCCGGCCCCGATGCTCTTGCTGCTGCCCCAGATCAGCCTAGCAGAGCTCCAGGCGGCCGTGCCAGGAGTCTCCCCCGTGCCCCACCCGAACCTCTCTTGTGCTTTCCCAGCACTGCCCTGCTGAGTCACCCTGGGCGAGCCGGTCGCTGCAGCGGTTAGTCATCCCAGCCGCGCTCAGCAGACAGGCCTGGGCTGTGCTGGGGGGCCTCTCCCTATCCCTGCAGTAATTCTGGAAAGCACCGAGTGCCACACCCTGCTCCTGCCCAGGCCTGCCAGTGCCCGCCCAGTCTCCCAAGCGCGGGTCTCGCGCGCCGCCGGGGCCGCCGGGGCCTGGCTGTAGGACCCCCCCCCCATGCGCGCTGCGTGTGTGCGGACAGCCGCGAAGGCTGGCTTCCCTGGCAAGAGGCCACCTGCCAGAAGTGGTCCATACAGTGCTCGTGGGCTCGGCCCAGGGCGGGGCTGCCAGCGTTGGGTGCTGGGCCCGGTGCACTTGCTGCTTTGCTGCTGTTCTGGGTTTGTGTTTCGGTGCAGAGAGAGAGATGAATCTTTGTCCAAACCCTCTGCTCAGTAGCGCGCAGTGCCCCTCCTCCCCCGCGCAGTGCCCCCCCCCCGGGTGCGCAGTGCCCCCCCCGCGGGCGCGCAGTGCCCCCCCGCGGGCGCGCAGTGCCGGAGCTGTGATGTGCGCCGAGTCCAGGCCTACGCTGTCCCTGCGCTAAGCGCCTGAGAGCCTGGCCTGCGGGGAGCTTGGTTTGTCAGGCTTTGGGGACTGAGGGAGCCGAGAGCGGGTTCCAGCCCCTGTTCTGTGCCAAACGTCCCGGCGTCCTCGGGCCCTGGCTGAGAAGCAGGTGCGAGTCTCGCTCCTCCGGGAGAGCCAGAGTGAGCAGTTTCCTCCTTCCCTCACCCTGTCCTGGGACCCAGGCTCCCGAACCCCCGAAGCTGCGCTCATGGGAGGGGAGAAGCTGGGGTCCACGGGGGCACGAGGCCCCAGCGCAGCAGCACAAGCAGCGGGGCGCGGTGCTGCGACCGGATGGGCTCGCGGCGGGCAGGGAGAGCTCAGTGGCTCGCTGAACCCAGGCTTGTGAGTTCAGCCCTTTAGGGGCCGTTTAGGGGGCTGGGGCAAATCTGCCAGGGATGGTGCCTGGCCCTGCCGCGAGGGCAGGGGGCTGGGCTCAGTGGCCTCTCGAGTCCCGCCAGCTCTGAGATGGTCCGTCTCCAGATATGATTATGATGAGGCGCGTGGGCCGGGGCGGGAGCCAGAGGCGCCCAGGTGATGTGGTCACTGAGAGTTGGGGTGTGCGGCGGGGCTGTATTGGCATTTGCAGGGCTTGTTGGAATCTGCTGGGCCGGCTTCTCTTCCAGCTCGGTGATGGGGGCGCTGCCGAGGGTCGGGGACTGCTTCCCACACCCTCGCAGGGAGGAGGGGGCAGGCCTTAGCATCGTGGCCGTGGAGCTGAGTCTAGTCGCGCTCTGGCAAGGGAACGCCGGGTCTCTGCCTGGAGTGGCGGGTGCCATGCCCCTGCACCCCTCAGTGGGGCTATGCGAGTGGTAACGTGCCCTAAGCGCTGCCTGGGGGTATAATCAGTATCCGCAGCTCCAGGGGCTCTGGCCCAGCCGTTAGCAGAGCTCGCGCTCTCCGTCCAGTCTCCTTCCTGCAGAGTGCAGACAGGAAGCCTCTCCAGATAGCATCCTGGGGAAGAAAAGGGCCTGGGGATGAGACGCTGGAGGTGTCTCCAGGGCGCCCGTGTAGCCCAGCCGGCTAACGGCAGGTTGGGGGGCATTAGGAGGAGCGTTGCCGGCAGATCCAGAGCAGTGATTATTCCCCTTTATTCGGCCCGGGCGAGGCCACGTCTGGAGTGTTGCGCCCAGTTCTGGGCCCCGCTACAGGGAGGATGTGGACGCACTGGAGAGGGTCCAGAGGGAAACCCGGGGGCTGGAGCGCTGGCCTACGAGGAGAGGCTGGGGGACTGGGGCTGTTCACTGCAGAAGAGACGAGGGAGGGGGGTTGAGAGCAGCCTGCAGCGCCCTACGGGGGCTCCGAAGAGGCTGGCGGCTGTTCGCGGGGGGGGGGGGGGCAGAACGAGGAGCAAGGGGCTCCCGTGGCGGGGGGCAGGTCCAGGCTGGATATTAGGAAAAACGATTTCCCGAGGTGGGTGGGAAGCGCTGGGCCGGGTTCTGGGGAGGGGGAGGGGTCTCCATCCCCGGAGGGGTTTCAGGCCCGGCTGGACAGAGCCCTGCCTGGGAGGACTGAGTCGGGGCTGGGCCCGGTGCCTGCGGAGGGCTCTGCCCGCCCTGGGTTCTGGGTCTGTGAGCCTGTCGTCAGCAGTCCCTTCGTGTGGCTTTTCCAGCAGCAGGGGGCGCTCTTGCACTGCCGTGCGATTTGCTCGCTTTCCTGCTGCAGTCGGCCATTTTAGGCAGGATGTTTTCCTTCTCCCTCGTCCCCATTTTGTGTTCATGACGCAGAAAATAAAGAGCTTGAGCAAGGGCGGAGTCTGCAGGGGGCTGGGGCTGGCTGAGGCAGAGCTGCTGCTGCAGCTGCAGTCACGCTGAGTTCAGGGCTAGCACAGGCAGCGCTCGGTGGTGACCAGAGCCAGAGGCTGTGCCCTGCCTGCACTGAGGGAGACAGGAAAGGGCAGTGAACAGCCGGAGTTACGCACCCACGGGACTCCCCCGAGAGCCGGGGTGCCCTGTCCCACCGTGTGGAGGGCAGCGGGGTTCTGCTCCCCAGGCAGGGCTGGTGCGGAGCTGTCCGCCAGGGTGCCCTTCCCCCCAGCGGGGCCTGGGCACCAGAGTTGCCTTGTTCCAGCTGCCTGGGGGTTCAAGGTGTTACTGCCTTTCCTGCCTGGGGGGGAGCAGCTGGCTTCTTGCCCTGGCGCTCTCCAGGATCCTGCGCTAAGGGGCCAGGGCACGTGAGCGCGTCTCAGTGCTCTGCTCCCCCGCCTCAAGGGCTGCCGTGGCGTTTCGGGGGGCGTGCTCCGCCCAGGAGCAGACAGCGGGGGTGAGCTGGGCTTTGGAAAGCGGCGTGCTCTCTGGAGCACGGTGGTGAAGTCGGCAGCTGAAATCTGTACGGGGAGCCCTGGGCCCCCCAGCAGAGAGCCCAAATGGGCGAAGAGAGGGCTCTGCCCCTGTGGTCTCCAGGCCAGGGGGGCTCTGGGTTCTGTCCCTGTGGGGCCCAAGGTGAAGGGGGTGTGCTGTATCCGTCGTGGGCTACGACTGCTCGGCACCTCTGGGGCTCGGGGTGAAGACCCACTCGCCACCCCCAGCGCACTGGAAGGTGCCCGTGTAACCGGGCTGCAGCGTGGGGAGCCATGCGCCCAGCACAGTTAACTACTCCCCTGGGGGTTCCCCGGGGTGCTGGGAAAACTCCCAGGGCTCCTGCCGTGCCCACGCTCTGCGCCACACATAGCGAAGGCTTCGTTCGGACAGCCCCTCCTGCCTAGCATCCTAGAAAGGCGCTGTGGCCTGAAGTGGGACGCTGCTCCTGGACGAAGTCCTCGGCGTTCGGCTTTGTAGGGAGACTCTTTGGCCGAGCACAGTCCCCCCGAGAAGCGTCTGTGGAGGGGCTTTTCAGACAAGCGGTGCTGCAGCGGGGGTCCTGTTCCGGACCGGGTGTGTCTAGCTACAGAGTCCCTGTGAAAAGCGGTTGTGTCGGGGGACTGAAGAGGAGCCGGTCTGGGAGTAGCCCGGTCCTCGTGTGCCAGGCGTCTTGCCCAGTAGGAGAGCAGGACTTGGGATTCTTCGCCGATTCTTCGCGCTGCTGTTGCAAATGCCGCTTGTTGCTTCAGCTCCTTTGTAGCAGTTGCAGCGAAGCCTAGTGCGTTACACAGACTGGGCGGTAAAGGCATTGATTTCTGTAGCCAGGTGTGACGTATGGGGGGGTACCTGGCTGGTTGCTAGGCTGGGGCTGGGGGTGACCCCCACTGGCTGCTGTCTGTACCACGGCCCGGCAGGACGGGATGAGTCACTAGGCAAGGGTCTCTCAACCTGTCCGACCAGCTACCCCCCAGGGAGCGCAACAAAGGAAGGGGGAATGTCGCCCCTGGCTGGGGGCAGGGCTGGAAGAGAGTTAGTTTCGGTCTGGTATCATCGAGGAAGCAGCCTAGGGAAGGGGCTGGGATTTAGGGGCCCAGTGTCCCCCATCTCAAGGGGGGCTGAGGCATCCTAGGCCTGCCCTGGAACCAGATTACATCTGTGCTGTGCTGTATCCTGGAGAAGCAATAAACTCCCCCTGTTCTACTGGCTGGGGGAGTCTGTTCGGCCACTACGGGGGTGCAGGAGTCGGGGGACCCCAACGCGCCGTCACACAAGGTCCTCTGGGGGGCAGAGGCCCACCCCCCTTTGAAGGAGGCCCTGGTATTCTTTCTCCTGGCTCACCGATGGCCATCACTGGCCTAGCTCGGCCGTGGAGAGGAGAGGGTCAGCGCTTCCAGATGGGTGATGGCTTTGAGCTCAGGGCAGGTGAGGTGGGGAGGGTTCCCTTGTCTTTACTGATGGCCAGGCTTTGGGCTGTGTGTGTGCGGACTAATGGCAGCGTCCTGCTGGGTGGGAATGGGCTGACGTGAAGGGGTGAGGGGAAATTGCTGAAGTGCTGGGTGTCTGCCTGCGGCGTGGCGATTAACGGGCTGGAGCTGATGTGGCTGTACCAGAGGTGCCCCGGTCGTCGGCCATGGCTTGGTGCAGAGCCGCAGTGACTTGTGTGGCAGGCGAGCGGCAGAGACATTCAGAGCAGCTGCTGTCTCCCCGATGGTGTTGCTCAGGGTTTCGATGGGAACATCCGTTGCAGAGTAGCTGGTCCCCGCAGTTGTGCTGTCGAATGCTGAGCCCGCACTGACCCGACCCGCTTGATTCTCCAGGGTGCTTCGTACAGTTCTGCCCTAAAGCCCCAAGCGTTGGGCTGCGTCTCCTAGGGCCAGGGCTGCGCACTTCCCCTTTTCTTTACGCATGATCCCTTCGGCTGCCCCCAAGTCCTTCGTGAGAGCGCTCACCAGGAGCACGGGCCGGGTGCTCTCCGCAGCCACAGAGCCCTCTGGCCGCTGGCACTTTTCAGAGTAGCTGTTTTTCCTGTAAGCCTCTCTGGTTGGCGGTGCCCTTCGTTCGTGCGCGTGCACAGAAAACGAGGTCAGGGACTCTCTCAGTAGCTGCTCTGTCTGTGTGAGCACACGGCAGGGGGAGGGGATCCAGGGAAAGCACCGTCGTGGCTGAGAGATGCAGCTCGTCCCTTCCGTGTGGTCCCAGTGGGACTGGGCCGGGGGGCAGTTCATGTTCCTGCTGCCCAGCGTGTTGTAGGGCAGGTTACTGTTAGTGCGCTCGGCGCTGCAGCCTTCTCCTGCCTCGGGTCGTGCGTAGTCCCCCCGAGCCAGGCCAGGTGGAATGATCGGAAGGGTCATTAGACCCCGGACTACAGGCTGAACCACTGTGGCCCAGGACTCTGGTCTGGCCATATCCACGGGCCAGCAGGACCTCGGACATTGCCGGACTAGAGAGCCCCAGCACAGAGGGCTGGGAACGGCCGGCCGGCAGGGCAGCAGAGCCCGTGGGACGCCAGAGCCTGCAGACCAGGCGGGGGCAATCATTTTTGATGGGAGGGGGGGCACTCTAAGAATTTGGAAAGTGATCGAGGACCGCACTCTTCCATGGTGTTAATGGCAGAGGTGCGGGGTCTGGGATGGAGGTCGGGGGCAGAAGGGAGCTTTGGGTGAAGGAGGCATTGGACTGGGGTGCAGGGGTTGGGTTGGGAGCTAGGGCGGGGGATGGGGGTACGGGAGGGGTGCAGGGGTTGGGTTGTGAGCTAGGGCGGGGGATGGGGGTACGGGAGGGGTGCAGGGGTTTGGGTTGTGAGCTAGGGCGGGGGATGGGGGTACGGGAGGGGTGCGGGGGTTGGGTTGGGAGCTAGGGCGGGGGATGGGGGTACGGGAGGGGTGCGGGGGTTGGGTTGGGAGCTAGGGCGGGGGATGGGGGTACGGGAGGGGTGCGGGGCTTGGGTTGGGAGCTAGGGCGGGGGATGGGGGTACGGGAGGGGTGCGGGGCTTGGGTTGGGAGCTAGGGCAGGGGATGGGGGTACGGTTCTAGTTGCTGACGGTTATAATAGTGTTCAGTGAAATTCCCCGACTTTTGTAAGGTGCTTCACTTAGTACCTAGGAATGAGAAATCAAGGCTGGTATGAAAGTAGCAGGGCTCCATTAAATGGCGAACAGCTGCCTCTCCAAACGTCACTCTGAGCAAGGCCCTGTCTGGCGGGGTGTTCCGGGCGCTCCGCTGCGTCACTTGGAAGCAAGCACACAGGCAGCGCGGATACGTTGTGCAGCTGACACAGACGGAGGATGTGGTGCATAATAGAGGCCAAAGTTCTTTCCTTCGTTCCGTCCGCTTGCCGCTGTTGCTAATCGAGGATTCGTGTTGCCTCTGCTCCCGTCCCGGGGGAGAGCCTGAATCAGTCTTCCCGGCCATCATGTCACATGCAGCAAATAAAGCAGAGAGCTCTTAGGGGTCTGGGCGCGTGCCTCTGAGTCCTCGCTCCCGGGGAAGCTGCTGCATCTCTGAGAAGGGGAGGGGATCCTGGGGCCGGAGCCAAGCTCGTTGTAAGGAGTCCTCAGACCCCAGAGCCCCAAGTCCCGGGAGTAATGCCCGGAAGATTCCCCAGCCCCCTGGCGGGATGTTAAAGCTGTTGCCAGTGCCAGAGCTGTCACCCATCCCGAGGTCTCCGTGCTCGTCCACGTCTCAGCCCGTGTCCTCCAGCGAGGGGGTTCCTCTCCTGTGCGGGAGAGTCGAGGCTGCGTCTGCCCCTGGGCGGCGCCTTGCGGAGCGTGGGCTGGACAGCGGGCCGTTGTGCGGGTGGCTGCTGGCTCCCCTCGCCTCTACTCACCCCCGTTTCCTGTGCGCAGCAAAGCAAGAGCAGGAGGGCAGCCAGGAGAAGAGTGTGCAGAAGAAAAAGGTCAAAGAGCTGAAAGTGCTGGATTCCAAGAGTGCCCAGAATCTCTGTGAGTGTGGGCGGGGGTCGTGCCGAGCCCGGCGGGGCCCTGTCTGTAGTGCTTGGTGGACTGTCCCCGTCCATTTATTTGTGTCTCTTCTTGGACCCTGGCAGCAATTTTCCTGGGCTCCTTCCGTATGCCTTACGAGGAGATCAAGAACATGATCCTGGAGGTGAACGAGGCTGTGCTGACGGAGTCCATGGTGCAGGTGAGTGAGGATCGGGGAGGCTCGTCGCTTTCCCTGCAGTGGAGGCCCTTGCATTTGCTGTGCTGAGCTCTGCCCATCAGTCTTCCCTAAGAGCATGGCCTCCTTTCGAGGGCTCGTGGAGGCCCCACCTTCTCCTGCGCCTGCCTGGGCCTCATGGACGCACCGTTTCGCCCTCAGAACCTGATTAAGCAGATGCCTGAGCCGGAGCAGCTGAAGATGCTGGCAGAGCTGGGAGATGAATACAGCGAGCTGGCCGAGCCGGAGCAGTTTGGGGTTGTGGTGAGTGTCCTGCCCACGCCATCGTGCAGTGCTTCCGTGCGCAGGGCCTGGCGTCTCCCCCCAGGCCTGCGGCGCGTCCCTTCCCTCGTCTGACCCCTCCCCTCCCGCCTCAGCGAGTCCTGCCTTTCTCCTTGGGGGGCCCTAGCGCAGCTCCCCCTCTGGCTGGGCCTAGGAGGGAGACCTGCAGAGCACCGAGGCCGGTCTCCACTGAGCAGAGGGTCCCCCAGGGTTCGGCCAGCGGGTCTGGCAGAGACCCACTAAAGCAACCACTGAGGGCGCCCTGCGCGCCAGGGCTCTCCCCGTCGCGGGGAACAAGGGAAGGCGAAGGAGCGTTGCTCCCATCGACCTCCCGCTGGGGGCCCGCCCCAGAATCGCTGCAGAGTTCGTCGGCTCCAGTTGACGTCACTGGAGCTGCGTGGCTTGTCTCCGCCGGCCTCAGGGAGTCGGTCGTGAGAGCTGCCTGCGAGGAGGGAGAAGCTGTTGAAGCCCGTGGAGGGGCTAGCTGGGCTCGGGGGCCCTGCCGGAGTGGGCTGGCGGCTGATGGCAGCAGGGGGAGTTGGGTGCTGGCTCTCAGAAGCCAGAGGGGGCTGAAAGCGAGGGACAGAAATGGAGAAAGGTGGCAGAGCTGCATTGAAGAGCCTCAGCTTCCAGGCATCTGACCAAGTGGGTCTTTGCCCACGCAAGCTTGTGCTCCAATCGACCTGAGTCTGGAAGGTGCCACAGGACTCCTCGCCGCGTATGCAGGCCCAGACTCGGGTCCTGGGGCTCTCTGGTGGCTGGAGCCTGGGTGCTGGTTGTGCATGGGCCGCGCGAGGGCTGTTTGAACTCCAAGCAGCGCAGGGGAATGGAAGGAGCTGCGTGTGGTGTAGCTTGGCCCACCTCAGACTGCTACTCGGCGGTGAGTATCTGGCCATAATTTCCCGTTCCCCAGCGTCCCACTTCCTCTGTGCTCAGTAGTAGCTGGGGGAGTCGCACTCCTCGGTTCCCCGTGCGGATAGCGGTTCGCTAGCGCGTCGTGTGCAGACGCCCTCCGCAGTGCGTGGCTCGCCTAGCTAGAGACCATTCGCTCTGGGCCGCTTGGCCTGCGGAGGAGGCTGTCTCCGCTGTCGTTCTGAGCAGTGTCCCTCCAAGCTGCGCCGCGGCAGAGCTTCGCAGGGGATTCCTCAGCTCCGTGCAGGAAGCCCTGAGCCCCTGGCTGGCTAGCCGCCGGGAACACTGGAGGGACACTGGCCCCGACTAAAACTGACCTCCAGTCCAAGGGGCAGCAGAGCCTTGTCTGTGTGCTCAGAGGGGCTGGTATCTCTCCGCTTGCGGGGCCGGACGTATAGACCCCAGTTCCCCTCTGCACAAGGGGCGGCTGCTGGATCCCTTTGCTGGGGAGGGCTGGTGGAAGAGAAGCTTGCGCCATTGGCCGTTGCTCCAGCTGGCCATGCTGCGCCAGTCCGGGACCTGGCTGTAGACAGCGCGGCAGCAGAGGGCTCCTGGTGATACTTGGGGGCCACGTAGCCTTCTCGTTCGCGATTTGCTGCCGCCCCCCGGATTCTCTGCGCTAACTCCAGGGTCTCCATGCAAGCTCCTGGATCCGGGGCCTCAAACTTCTGTCTCCGACGTGACATTTTGAGTTTTCTTTTCCTTCTCGTTCGCGTTTGGCACAATTCGTCTGGCTTCAGGGGCAGAGACCCCTCAGGACACGCGGTCGGAAATGGTTTGGGGTACATTGCAGGTATTCTGAACTAATAAGCTTTGCTGGGCCTTTTGCCTGCTCCTGGACCCTGTGACCTGAGTGTAGCCATGGTCCCAGTACCACCACGCTATCTTCTTCCGCCCAAATGCCCCAGGGCAGGAGCTGACGTTCATTCTCCAGAGCAGTGTTGATTCTCCCCTCCGGAGAGGTGTCGCCCCGAGCACAGAACGGCTCTGTGATGGTCCGGTCTCCCGCTTTCCGTGGCAGCCTGTGACGGGAGCGGTAACTCCCTCCTGTCTGCGTCCAGAGCGAGGGCTCAGCCCTCGCGTTACAAGCCATCCGAGTCTGCGGGGGAAGCGGCTTTCCAGAGGCAGCCAGCAGGGCCCCCCGGGCCTCCGCTCTCCACAACGCTTGAACTCCGCTGCCCGCGCCATCGCCTCAGCCACCACGCCGAGAGCAGGGAGTCCCGGTTCCTCACGCCTGGGCTCCCTTCGGAAGTTCTAGTCCCAGTCCGGCAGCGGGAGAGAAGCTCGGGGGGGAGGACCAGGATTGCTCCTGGGTTTCCTCAGCTCACTTGCAGCCATGGCGTGTGCTGCACAGTCCCCCCCCGCTGCGGGGGGGTGCTCCGGAATCCGGCCTCTGGGTTTGAATCCATTTTGGAGCCTTGTGGGAGCAGAGAAGAGGTCAGCGACATGAGCAGCGTCGCCTCCGTGGTCTGCACAGAGCCTGGCACCAGAGCCCGTGGAGGGGGCTGCCCAAGTGCAAATCTGTCAGCCCACTGGTCCGCTCTGCTTTTAGGCTGCCAGGCCCTCGGCCCCCTGTCAACGTTCAGATGTGCCTGGTGCTGCAATGATTTCTTGACTGGCCCTGTGCTGCGTCCAAGGGCTGCAGCGGTGCATGGCAGCACCCGGCCAGCCGGAGTGTTCTTAGCGCGGCCCGTCGGGCGGCACGTCGGCACTAGCAAGGGGCGAGTTCCTGTCCGGCTTCAGCCCACGCTTGGACAGTCCCGCCGTTTCCAGCCAGTGCCTCTCCTGCACCGCTCCAAAGCCTGGGCTTTGCATACGCGCCGTGTGGAAATCGCATTGGCCACCGTCTGGGATTGCCCAGGAAAGCCCCTTAGCGCCTCCTGCCGGCCGAGTCCATGCCGGTCAGGCGCATTTCACGCCGCCACGGGCCCCCCTTGCCAGATCCCATGTCTGTTGCCTGATGGTTGTTTCCCAGCTGTGGCGCTGCTGGACCCTGCCTGCAGCTTTCCCCACAAAAGGGGCGGTACTTGGATCCGAGTCCATGCTCCTTTATGGGTCCAGGGCATGGGGAGAGACGCCTGCAGGCTGGAGACCAGCGCAGCGGCCGGGAGATGCGCTGCGGCAGCAGGGACCCTGGCACGTGGGGAAGAGGGGGCCTGGGGCTGGTTGCTTTGGCCGGTAGAGGGGGGGCCAGAGAGCAATAGCTGGGCCCTGGTGGGCGGTGCATGACGCCGGTCGTCGTGGCAGCAGAGTCCAGTGAGGTGCGTAGAATTGAGGGGTTGCTCTTGCAGCACTTGGGCCCCTGTGCTGCCGACAGGTGCCCGGCAGCCTCAGCAGGGCAGCGTTCAGTCAGCACGGCCGCCCGGCCACGGCCCATTGCGTGGGAAGCCCAGACAGATCCCTTCCTTGTTCCCAGACTTGACCCAGCTGAGCCAGTGCCCTGCCCCAGACACACCGTTCACCCTAGGGGCGCGGGGCCTGGCAGGCTTGGGGATGGGCGACGGAGCGGAGCAGTCTGCTCCCGGCTGCTGCCCTGGGCCCCGTGTGTCCCGTCCATAGGACCGTTGGGGCAGCCCCCCACGGGCCTCCCAAAGTGCAGGGCCTGGGGTGGCTGCCCCAAGCCGTGCTACGGCCAATGCTAGTCCTTCTCCCCCGTGTTCTGTTGTAGAAATCAAGCCAAGGACTGGATTACAGCAAGGCTGGGACCCTTTTTGGGTTGGGGGCCGCTGGCCCACAGAAAAATCAGTTGGGTGGAGAGCAGAGGGGGCTGGAGCCCCGAGCCCCAGGAACCCGATCCAGGCAAGCGGGGGGCCGCCTCTGGCGCCCCGGGGCCTTAGGTTCCCCACCCCTGGGTTACAGGATCCTAGTTATCCTGGGTGGGGCCCACCAGCGGGGTGTCTGGTGCTTCCGGGCGAACTAGCCGTGCTCCTGCCAGTGTTTCCAGAAGGAAATTGGGGCTGAATTCCAAGTCAGTGGCGCTGAACCGGAGACTCTTCGATGGTTGAAGGGAAGCGTTTCTGCGTGGTCCTGTCGCAGGCTGCGGTGTCCCGGCCGTGGCCTCCTTGCCATTGTGGAGCATTTCTTGTTCCTGATAATCCGGGTTTTCGTCTTCTGCAGCTGAGGTGCATTTAGTCCCTAGAATGAGTAACTTCCTCAGTGACTGGTGATTCTGTCACCGTTTGGTGGAACTGGTTCCCACGAGTCTTTTGCCCAACGGTCTGTGAGTCACCCAGTGTTCGGGATCCGAGCTCGCCCTCCTAGGCCCATGGCCGATCTGAGTCAATTCCTGCCCACGATGCTGTAAGACCCATCCCCGGCCATCTCCCTTCTGGACGTCTTCCCCGTAGGCCGGCTACGCTCCTGCGCTGGACGCCACGCTAGAACTGGGCCAGAGCGGACGTGTCTAAGGACGTGCCTGGCTGCCCTGAGCGGCGAGCAGCCTTTGGTCAGTAGCTACCTGCGCTGGGCCACGTGACGCTCCATGGGCTTCGAGCGGGCTGCCAGGGCGGTGCTGTTCAGCAGCCGGCGGCTTTGAGACTAAGGCTGCCAGGAAGCTGCTGCGTCCTGCTGCGTCCGGGGTAGTCTTTTGCCATTGGCTCCAGATTTGATGCTCCCGGGGAAGCCAACACCTCTGGTGCTGTTTAAATATTCACGTCTGAGTAACCCTGCTGCGGGCTCCTACTGCTGGTGGGGAGAGTTGCCTGGCTGGGGGCCCCTAACGCACGGCCTCCGGGTGCTCCCGGCCAGCGCGGCCCGGCTGGGGGCCCCTAACGCACGGCCTCCGGGTGCTCCCGGCCAGTGCTGCCTGCTGGGGGCCCCTAACGCACGGCCTCCGGGTGCCCCCGGCCAGCGCTGCCTGCTGGGGGCCCCTAACACACGGCCTCCGGGTGCCCCCGGCCAGCGCTGCCTCCTGGGGGCCCCTAACGCACGGCCTCCGGGTGCCCCGGGCCAGTGCTGCCCGGCTGGGGGCCCCTAACGCACGGCCTCCGGGTGCCCCCTGCCAGTGCTGCCTGCTGGGGGCCCCTAACGCACGGCCTCCGGGTGCTCCCGGCCAGTGCTGCCTGCTGGGGGCCCCTAACGCACGGCCTCCGGGTGCCCCCGGCCAGTGCTGCCTGCTGGGGGCCCCTAACGCACGGCCTCCGGGTGCCCCCGGCCAGCGCGGCCCGGCTGGGGGCCCCTAACGCACGGCCTCCGGGTGCCCCGGGCCAGTGCTGCCTGCTGGGGGCCCCTAACGCACGGCCTCCGGGTGCTCCCGGCCAGCGCGGCCCGGCTGGGGGCCCCTAACGCACGGCCTCCGGGTGCTCCCGGCCAGCGCTGCCCGGCTGGGGGCCCCTAACGCACGGCCTCCGGGTGCTCCCGGCCAGCGCTGCCCGGCTGGGGGCCCCTAACGCACGGCCTCCGGGTGCCCCGGCCAGCGCTGCCCGGCTGGGGGCCCCTAACGCACGGCCTCCGGGTGCCCCGGCCAGCGCTGCCCGGCTGGGGGCCCCTAACGCACGGCCTCCGGGTGCTCCGGGCCAGCGCGGCTCGGCTGGGGGCCCCTAACGCACGGCCTCTGGGTGCCCCGGGCCAGTGCTGCCTGCTGGGGGCCCCTAACGCACGGCCTCCGGGTGCTCCCGGCCAGCGCGGCTCGGCTGGGGGCCCCTAACGCACGGCCTCCGGGTGCTCCCGGCCAGCGCGGCTCGGCTGGGGGCCCCTAACGCACGGCCTCCGGGTGCTCCCGGCCAGCGCGGCTCGGCTGGGGGCCCCTAACGCACGGCCTCCGGGTGCTCCCGGCCAGCGCTGCCTGCTGGGGGCCCCTAACGCACGGCCTCCGGGTGCTCCCGGCCAGCGCGGCCCGGCTGGGGGCCCCTAACGCACGGCCTCCGGGTGCTCCCGGCCAGTGCTGCCTGCTGGGGGCCCCTAACGCACGGCCTCCGGGTGCCCCCGGCCAGCGCTGCCTGCTGGGGGCCCCTAACACACGGCCTCCGGGTGCCCCCGGCCAGCGCTGCCTCCTGGGGGCCCCTAACGCACGGCCTCCGGGTGCCCCGGGCCAGTGCTGCCCGGCTGGGGGCCCCTAACGCACGGCCTCCGGGTGCCCCCTGCCAGTGCTGCCTGCTGGGGGCCCCTAACGCACGGCCTCCGGGTGCTCCCGGCCAGTGCTGCCTGCTGGGGGCCCCTAACGCACGGCCTCCGGGTGCCCCCGGCCAGTGCTGCCTGCTGGGGGCCCCTAACGCACGGCCTCCGGGTGCCCCCGGCCAGCGCGGCCCGGCTGGGGGCCCCTAACGCACGGCCTCCGGGTGCCCCGGGCCAGTGCTGCCTGCTGGGGGCCCCTAACGCACGGCCTCCGGGTGCTCCCGGCCAGCGCGGCCCGGCTGGGGGCCCCTAACGCACGGCCTCCGGGTGCTCCCGGCCAGCGCTGCCCGGCTGGGGGCCCCTAACGCACGGCCTCCGGGTGCCCCGGCCAGCGCTGCCCGGCTGGGGGCCCCTAACGCACGGCCTCCGGGTGCTCCGGGCCAGCGCGGCTCGGCTGGGGGCCCCTAACGCACGGCCTCTGGGTGCCCCGGGCCAGTGCTGCCTGCTGGGGGCCCCTAACGCACGGCCTCCGGGTGCTCCCGGCCAGCGCGGCTCGGCTGGGGGCCCCTAACGCACGGCCTCCGGGTGCTCCCGGCCAGCGCGGCTCGGCTGGGGGCCCCTAACGCACGGCCTCCGGGTGCTCCCGGCCAGCGCGGCCCGGCTGGGGGCCCCTAACGCACGGCCTCCGGGTGCTCCCGGCCAGTGCTGCCTGCTGGGGGCCCCTAACGCACGGCCTCCGGGTGCCCCGGGCCAGTGCTGCCTGCTGGGGGCCCCTAACGCACGGCCTCCGGGTGCCCCCGGCCAGCGCTGCCTGCTGGGGGCCCCTAACACACGGCCTCCGGGTGCCCCCGGCCAGCGCTGCCTCCTGGGGGCCCCTAACGCACGGCCTCCGGGTGCCCCGGGCCAGTGCTGCCCGGCTGGGGGCCCCTAACGCACGGCCTCCGGGTGCCCCCTGCCAGTGCTGCCTGCTGGGGGCCCCTAACGCACGGCCTCCGGGTGCTCCCGGCCAGTGCTGCCTGCTGGGGGCCCCTAACGCACGGCCTCCGGGTGCCCCCTGCCAGTGCTGCCTGCTGGGGGCCCCTAACGCACGGCCTCCGGGTGCTCCCGGCCAGTGCTGCCTGCTGGGGGCCCCTAACGCACGGCCTCCGGGTGCCCCCGGCCAGCGCGGCCCGGCTGGGGGCCCCTAACGCACGGCCTCCGGGTGCCCCGGGCCAGTGCTGCCTGCTGGGGGCCCCTAACGCACGGCCTCCGGGTGCTCCCGGCCAGCGCGGCCCGGCTGGGGGCCCCTAACGCACGGCCTCCGGGTGCTCCCGGCCAGTGCTGCCTGCTGGGGGCCCCTAACGCACGGCCTCCGGGTGCCCCGGGCCAGTGCTGCCTGCTGGGGGCCCCTAACGCACGGCCTCCGGGTGCCCCCGGCCAGTGCTGCCTGCTGGGGGCCCCTAACGCACGGCCTCCGGGTGACCCCGGCCAGCGCGGCCCGGCTGGGGGCCCCTAACGCACGGCCTCCGGGTGCCCCGGGCCAGTGCTGCCTGCTGGGGGCCCCTAACGCACGGCCTCCGGGTGCTCCGGGCCAGCGCGGCCCGGCTGGGGGCCCCTAACGCACGGCCTCCGGGTGCTCCCGGCCAGCGCTGCCCGGCTGGGGGCCCCTAACGCACGGCCTCCGGGTGCCCCGGCCAGCGCTGCCCGGCTGGGGGCCCCTAACGCACGGCCTCCGGGTGCTCCGGGCCAGCGCGGCTCGGCTGGGGGCCCCTAACGCACGGCCTCCGGGTGCCCCCTGCCAGCGCGGCTCGGCTGGGGGCCCCTAACGCACGGCCTCCGGGTGCTCCCGGCCAGCGCTGCCTGCTGGGGGCCCCTAACGCACGGCCTCTGGGTGCCCCGGGCCAGTGCTGCCTGCTGGGGGCCCCTAACGCACGGCCTCCGGGTGCTCCCGGCCAGCGCGGCTCGGCTGGGGGCCCCTAACGCACGGCCTCCGGGTGCTCCCGGCCAGCGCGGCTCGGCTGGGGGCCCCTAACGCACGGCCTCCGGGTGCTCCCGGCCAGCGCGGCTCGGCTGGGGGCCCCTAACGCACGGCCTCCGGGTGCTCCCGGCCAGCGCGGCTCGGCTGGGGGCCCCTAACGCACGGCCTCCGGGTGCTCCCGGCCAGCGCTGCCTGCTGGGGGCCCCTAACGCACGGCCTCCGGGTGCTCCCGGCCAGCGCGGCTCGGCTGGGGGCCCCTAACGCACGGCCTCCGGGTGCTCCCGGCCAGCGCGGCTCGGCTGGGGGCCCCTAACGCACGGCCTCCGGGTGCCCCCGGCCAGCGCTGCCTGCTGGGGGCCCCTAACGCACGGCCTCCGGGTGACCCCGGCCAGCGCTGCCTGCTGGGGGCCCCTAACGCACGGCCTCCGGGTGCCCCCGGCCAGCGCGGCCCGGCTGGGGGCCCCTAACGCACGGCCTCCGGGTGCTCCCGGCCAGCGCTGCCTGCTGGGGGCCCCTAACGCACGGCCTCCGGGTGCTCCCGGCCAGCGCTGCCTGCTGGGGGCCCCTAACGCACGGCCTCCGGGTGCTCCCGGCCAGCGCGGCCCGGCTGGGGGCCCCTAACGCACGGCCTCCGGGTGCTCCCGGCCAGCGCTGCCTGCTGGGGGCCCCTAACGCACGGCCTCCGGGTGCTCCCGGCCAGCGCTGCCTGCTGGGGGCCCCTAACGCACGGCCTCCGGGTGCTCCCGGCCAGCGCTGCCTGCTGGGGGCCCCTAACGCACGGCCTCCGGGTGCTCCCGGCCAGCGCTGCCTGCTGGGGGCCCCTAACGCACGGCCTCCGGGTGCCCCGGGCCAGCGCGGCCCGGCTGGGGGCCCCTAACGCACGGCCTCCGGGTGCCCCCTGCCAGCGCGGCTCGGCTGGGGGCCCCTAACGCACGGCCTCCGGGTGCTCCCGGCCAGCGCGGCCCGGCTGGGGGCCCCTAACGCACGGCCTCCGGGTGCCCCCGGCCAGCGCGGCCCGGCTGGGGGCCCCTAACGCACGGCCTCCGGGTGCTCCCGGCCAGCGCGGCTCGGCTGGGGGCCCCTAACGCACGGCCTCCGGGTGCCCCCGGCCAGCGCGGCCCGGCTGGGGGCCCCTAACGCACGGCCTCCGGGTGCCCCCGGCCAGCGCGGCCCGGCTGGGGGCCCCTAACGCACGGCCTCCGGGTGCTCCCGGCCAGCGCGGCTCGGCTGGGGGCCCCTAACGCACGGCCTCCGGGTGCCCCCGGCCAGCGCGGCCCGGCTGGGGGCCCCTAACGCACGGCCTCCGGGTGCCCCCGGCCAGCGCGGCTCGGCTGGGGGCCCCTAACGCACGGCCTCCGGGTGCTCCCGGCCAGCGCGGCTCGGCTGGGGGCCCCTAACGCACGGCCTCCGGGTGCTCCCGGCCAGCGCGGCTCGGCTGGGGGCCCCTAACGCACGGCCTCCGGGTGCTCCCGGCCAGCGCGGCTCGGCTGGGGGCCCCTAACGCACGGCCTCCGGGTGCCCCCGGCCGGCGCGGCCCGGCTGGGGGCCCCTAACGCACGGCCTCCGGGTGCCCCGGCCAGCGCGGCCCGGCTGGGGGCCCCTAACGCACGGCCTCCGGGTGCTCCCGGCCAGCGCTGCCTGCTGGGGGCCCCTAACGCACGGCCTCCGGGTGCTCCCGGCCAGCGCTGCCTGCTGGGGGCCCCTAACGCACGGCCTCCGGGTGCTCCCGGCCAGCGCTGCCTGCTGGGGGCCCCTAACGCACGGCCTCCGGGTGCTCCCGGCCAGCGCTGCCTGCTGGGGGCCCCTAACGCACGGCCTCCGGGTGCCCCGGGCCAGCGCGGCCCGGCTGGGGGCCCCTAACGCACGGCCTCCGGGTGCCCCCTGCCAGCGCGGCTCGGCTGGGGGCCCCTAACGCACGGCCTCCGGGTGCTCCCGGCCAGCGCGGCCCGGCTGGGGGCCCCTAACGCACGGCCTCCGGGTGCCCCCGGCCAGCGCGGCCCGGCTGGGGGCCCCTAACGCACGGCCTCCGGGTGCTCCCGGCCAGCGCGGCTCGGCTGGGGGCCCCTAACGCACGGCCTCCGGGTGCCCCCGGCCAGCGCGGCCCGGCTGGGGGCCCCTAACGCACGGCCTCCGGGTGCCCCCGGCCGGCGCGGCCCGGCTGGGGGCCCCTAACGCACGGCCTCCGGGTGCCCCCGGCCAGCGCTGCCTGCTGGGGGCCCCTAACGCACGGCCTCCGGGTGCCCCCGGCCAGCGCGGCTCGGCTGGGGGCCCCTAACGCACGGTCTCCGGGTGCCCCCTGCCAGCGCGGCTCGGCTGGGGGCCCCTAACGCACGGTCTCCGGGTGCTCCCGGCCAGCGCGGCTCGGCTGGGGGCCCCTAACGCACGGCCTCCGGGTGCCCCGGGCCAGCGCGGCCCGGCTGGGGGCCCCTAACGCACGGCCTCCGGGTGCCCCCTGCCAGCGCGGCTCGGCTGGGGGCCCCTAACGCACGGCCTCCGGGTGCCCCCGGCCAGCGCGGCCCGGCTGGGGGCCCCTAACGCACGGCCTCCGGGTGCCCCCGGCCAGCGCGGCCCGGCTGGGGGCCCCTAACGCACGGCCTCCGGGTGCTCCCGGCCAGCGCGGCTCGGCTGGGGGCCCCTAACGCACGGCCTCCGGGTGCCCCCGGCCAGCGCGGCCCGGCTGGGGGCCCCTAACGCACGGCCTCCGGGTGCCCCCGGCCAGCGCGGCCCGGCTGGGGGCCCCTAACGCACGGCCTCCGGGTGCTCCCGGCCAGCGCGGCTCGGCTGGGGGCCCCTAACGCACGGCCTCCGGGTGCCCCCGGCCAGCGCGGCCCGGCTGGGGGCCCCTAACGCACGGCCTCCGGGTGCCCCCGGCCAGCGCGGCTCGGCTGGGGGCCCCTAACGCACGGCCTCCGGGTGCTCCCGGCCAGCGCGGCTCGGCTGGGGGCCCCTAACGCACGGCCTCCGGGTGCTCCCGGCCAGCGCGGCTCGGCTGGGGGCCCCTAACGCACGGCCTCCGGGTGCTCCCGGCCAGCGCGGCTCGGCTGGGGGCCCCTAACGCACGGCCTCCGGGTGCCCCCGGCCGGCGCGGCCCGGCTGGGGGCCCCTAACGCACGGCCTCCGGGTGCCCCGGCCAGCGCGGCCCGGCTGGGGGCCCCTAACGCACGGCCTCCGGGTGCTCCCGGCCAGCGCTGCCTGCTGGGGGCCCCTAACGCACGGCCTCCGGGTGCTCCCGGCCAGCGCTGCCTGCTGGGGGCCCCTAACGCACGGCCTCCGGGTGCTCCCGGCCAGCGCTGCCTGCTGGGGGCCCCTAACGCACGGCCTCCGGGTGCTCCCGGCCAGCGCTGCCTGCTGGGGGCCCCTAACGCACGGCCTCCGGGTGCCCCGGGCCAGCGCGGCCCGGCTGGGGGCCCCTAACGCACGGCCTCCGGGTGCCCCCTGCCAGCGCGGCTCGGCTGGGGGCCCCTAACGCACGGCCTCCGGGTGCTCCCGGCCAGCGCGGCCCGGCTGGGGGCCCCTAACGCACGGCCTCCGGGTGCCCCCGGCCAGCGCGGCCCGGCTGGGGGCCCCTAACGCACGGCCTCCGGGTGCTCCCGGCCAGCGCGGCTCGGCTGGGGGCCCCTAACGCACGGCCTCCGGGTGCCCCCGGCCAGCGCGGCCCGGCTGGGGGCCCCTAACGCACGGCCTCCGGGTGCCCCCGGCCGGCGCGGCCCGGCTGGGGGCCCCTAACGCACGGCCTCCGGGTGCCCCCGGCCAGCGCTGCCTGCTGGGGGCCCCTAACGCACGGCCTCCGGGTGCCCCCGGCCAGCGCGGCTCGGCTGGGGGCCCCTAACGCACGGTCTCCGGGTGCCCCCTGCCAGCGCGGCTCGGCTGGGGGCCCCTAACGCACGGTCTCCGGGTGCTCCCGGCCAGCGCGGCTCGGCTGGGGGCCCCTAACGCACGGCCTCCGGGTGCCCCCGGCCAGCGCGGCCCGGCTGGGGGCCCCTAACGCACGGCCTCCGGGTGCCCCCGGCCGGCGCGGCCCGGCTGGGGGCCCCTAACGCACGGCCTCCGGGTGCCCCCGGCCAGCGCGGCCCGGCTGGGGGCCCCTAACGCACGGCCTCCGGGTGCCCCCGGCCAGCGCGGCTCGGCTGGGGGCCCCTAACGCACGGCCTCTGGGTGCCCCCGGCCAGCGCGGCTCGGCTGGGGGCCCCTAACGCACGGCCTCTGGGTGCCCCCGGCCAGCGCGGCTCGGCTGGGGGCCCCTAACGCACGGCCTCCGGGTGCCCCCGGCCAGCAGGGCTTTGGGGCCGATTGTCATGCTTTCTGGAACTGGGGCCTTAGAATTGGAGCTCCCGGGGTGTATTGGCTGCGTGCCCATCCCCCTCCTCTGTGTGATCTAGCCCTGGATTTCACAAGCCTGGCAGAACTGGGTGTGCTTTGCCATGTGGGCACTGCAGCGTCGGTTAACCGGCCAGCGGAGCCTGCGTGCGGCTGGGAGCCAGCGTGGTTAGTGGCCCCGGGCCTTAGCGGGTAGCGCATAGGCCACCGTGCCGGGTGAGCAGGCCTCTTTCCTGTCCCCTTCCCTGTGTGACCCTGTCCCTGTCCCCTTCCCTCCCCAGATCAGCTCCGTCTCCCGCCTGCGGCCCCGGCTCCATGCCATCCTCTTCAAGCTGCAGTTTAATGAGCAGGTGGAGAACATCAAGCCTGAGATTGTCTCGGTGACAGCGGCCTGCGAGGAGGTGCGCCAAAGCCAGAGCTTTTCCAGCCTGCTGGAGATCACCTTACTGGTGGGCAACTACATGAATGCAGGCTCCAGGAACGCTGGCGCCTTTGGCTTCAACATTAGCTTCCTCTGCAAGGTGAGTGGGCAGGGTCTCGCTCCCCGGGCCAGGGACCGCAGACCGCGGCGGGTTCTCCGCCCCGCCTTTCCCATCGCCACGTTTCTCGTTCCCAGCTCCGAGACACCAAGTCCACTGACCAGAAGTTAACGTTGCTGCATTTCCTGACTGAGCTGTGTGAGCAGAAGTACCCGGAGGTCATGAAGTTCCCCGATGAGCTGATCCACGTGGAGAAAGCTAGTCGAGGTATTTGTCATAAGACCATCAGAACTGCCAGACGGGGTCAGAGCAAAGGCCCATCCAGCACAGGGTCCTGTCTCTGACAGTGGCCAGTGCCGGGTGCCCCGGAGGGAGCGAACAGACCAGGGAATCCTGTCGCCATTCCCAGCTTCTGGCAAACAGAGGCCAAAGATGCCATTGATGGCCCTGACCTCCATGAAATTATCTAGCTCTTTTGAACCCTATTATAGTCCTGGCCTTCACAACCTCCTCCGGCAAGGAGTTCCACAGGTTAACAGTGTGTTCTGTGAGGAAATATTTACTTTGGTTTGTTTTAAACCTGCTGCCTGTTAATTTCATTTGGTGACCCTCGTTCTTGTGTTATGGGAAGGAGTAAAAAGTTCTATTCACTTTTTCCGCACCAGTCATGATTTGATAGGCTGGAATCCTACCCCCTCAGTCCTCTCTCTTCCAGTCTGTGCAGTCCCCGCCTTATTTGTCTCTCCTCGCGTGGCAGCCGATCCAAACCCCTCACTGGCTTGCTGCCCTTTTCGGAGCCTTTTCCAATGCCAAGAGCTCTCTTGTGAGCCGGTGAGCCTCTGCCCTCAGTGTTCAAGCTGTGGGCATCCCATGGATGTATGCGGAGGCCGTAGGGTAGTCATTGTAGCATGGGAGGAGAGGGGTACGGGTGATGTCAGAATTGCTGAGAGGCAGAGCTGTGTTTCCTGAGGGTGGGGGGCATGGAGACTGGCTTTGTTCCTGTGGGAGGTAAGAGGAAGGCCGCTCTCCGTGGGCTGGAGGGGGTGAGGGAAGCTCCCTGCACTCATGCAAGCCTTCTTCCAGCTGTCCTGCCGTGTGTCCTGGGGGAGATGGGCTGTGGAGAGGAAGGCGAGTGCGCAGAGCAGCAGGGTGCAGACTGCAGATGTGTCCTTGGGGTCCGGCATCCCTCCCAGTCCTGCAGCCCCTGCGTAGCCTGCCCCCGTGTCTCCCTCCGCCCTCCCCACTCTGACACGCCAGAGACGCAGGGCCTCACCGTGTCTGCTGTGCCCTGTGTTGTGTGGGGCAGGGCCGGGGCGCTGGGGTGTTCCCTTTGTGCACCCCTGGGGCGGTACAAGCTGCCTGTGGCGCTGAGGGACTGTTCTGGCCGACGCCGAGGCTCTCCCGGGCCAGGGGTGCGAAGGAAGCTGGTGCAGCACGTCTAGGCTGGGGAGACTGAGGCAGCCTGCGGGCCCTTGGTGTTACAAGAAGGGCACAAAAGCAGCACAGTGGGCCCAGAGTCGGGCCGCCATCCCTTGCGTGGCCCCGTGGGAAAGGAGAGGGGGAATGGGCCGTGTGTGGCAGCCATCGCCCATGTGCTGGCTGTAGAAACAAGTCAGCTGTGCGCCCCAACATGTCCGGGAGTAACAGCCAAGGCCCCAGGAGCTGCCCAGGCACAGCACCGCTGCATGGCTGAGCTTGCCTGGCTCTCAGCGGGGTGAGCCCCGTGCGAGATCCATGCCCGCTCTGTGCACGTGGTCTGTGGCTGAGAAGCGAGTAGCCGCAGGTTTTGCAGGGCTCTCGAAAAGCTGCAGCTGCAGCGGTGTGTAAAACGCCATTGCGGGCAAGGCCTCGGCTTT
Organism: Pelodiscus sinensis; assembly: GCF_052426305.1. Taxonomy (NCBI): domain Eukaryota; kingdom Metazoa; phylum Chordata; order Testudines; family Trionychidae; genus Pelodiscus; species Pelodiscus sinensis. The sequence continues at coordinate 41,534,783 of NC_143067.1, read as the reverse complement.
GTTGGATGTGCTGGGAATATCGTCCCATCCTTGTCTCTTTTAGTCTCGGCCGAGAATTTACAGAAGAATTTGGATCAGATGAAGAAGCAGATTGCAGACCTGCAGCGCGATGTCGAGAATTTCCCCGCTGCCACGGACAAGAAGGACAAATTTGTGGAAAAAATGAGCATATCCTTTCCCCCTAGGACCGTGGGGCCCATGCGTACTAATGCAGAAGGGAGGCCAGGCCGTGGGGAGCTAGCACGTGCCATTCCTGTGGGAGAGGACGTCTCTGACATGGTCTGGGGCCAGGCGTGTTCGTGCATGACCGAGGGGATCCCTGGTTCATCGTTTAGACTCCCTGTGCCACAGGAATCGCCGCTGTGCCAGGTCCTTGGTGCTGCATGCAAGGGGATTCCCCGGATCCTGGGCACTTTGCAGGGTGCTGGCATGTGCCCCAGGCGGGTGACGGTTGGCATGCAGGGCATCCCTGTGCTGAGGGTGTTATGCTTATAAGAAGCACAGGGGATCTGTGTCGGGAAAAGGCACCGCGCCGCGTTTCTTGAGAATACAGCAGAGACGCAGTTAGCACAGACACGGACACGGCCGTCCTGCAGATGGTGCGTAGTGACCGGTCCACGGTGGCTCAAGTCAGTCCTACTGGCCAGGCAAGGCTGAGTGAGGAGTCGGGGTTCCTCTGAGGCTTGGCTTGCAGGACTGAACCCGGAGTCCCGTGGCCAGAGCCCCCCTTCTTATCCATGTCGGTTCCCGTGGGGGTCTGTGGGTATTGCAGTGTCAGGCTGCCGTCCTCCACCCGTAGGAGGTGGTAGTCTGTGGTGTTGGGAATTACCCTTTGATGGGGAGTGTCAGGCTGCCCGGCCTTGTCTCGCTCTTGGGGGGTCTCTGCCTGTCTCCAGGGTTCGTCAGTGCTGCCAGTTTAATTCAGCCTCAAGATAGAGTGCGTGTTTCCTTGTTATCTTCAAAGTGCCCCTTCTTCTTGATCACCTGGGCATCCGTGCTGGCTGCCACTCGCACCGCGCCATTGTACGGCGGGCCAGACAAGATCAGTAGTTTCTAGAAGACAGCTTAGTGCTGCAGACATGGGCTGCCCCTTAGCGTTACAACTGAAGGGGGAGCAGGGCCTGGCAGTGACATCTAGCCACGAGACCGAGAGAGAAGGAGAAGCTGCCGAACTTAGAAGCAAGTCATTCTCCATGGGATCACGCTGCACCCTGCAGCCCAGGCCCCAGTGCTGACCCATGCGAGAACACACGGGGCTGTGCTGGCAGCGCTCACAAGTCATTCTCCATGGGATCACACTGCACCCTGCAGCCCAGGCCCCAGTGCCGACCCATGCGAGAACACACGTGGCTGCGAGGGCAGCGCTCACAAGTCATTCTCCATGGGATCACGCTGCACCCTGCAGCCCAGGCCCCAGTGCTGACCCATGCGAGAACACACGTGGCTGCGAGGGCAGCGCTCACAAGTCATTCTCCATGGGATCACGCTGCACCCTGCAGCCCAGGCCCCAGTGCCGACCCATGCGAGAACACACGTGGCTGTGCTGGCAGCGCTCACAAGTCATTCTCCATGGGATCACGCTGCACCCTGCAGCCCAGGCCCCAGTGCCAACCCATGCGAGAACACACGTGGCTGCGAGGGCAGCGCTCGCTCCAGGGCACTGGCTGCCTCAGGCGTGCTGTGAGGGGGGTTGCGACGTGGATCCGCCCTGTGGCCACGTGGCCCACGCAAGGGCTGTGGGTGCGCTGTTTGTAGGGTGGTGGCCGGGCTCCGGCTGCAGGATTTCTGGGGAGCTGTCGGGGTGGGGGCAGCAGGGAGGGGTGGTGCACCGCAGGAGGAGCAGCATGGTGCGTGGAAGTGCAGTGCGTCCCATGCACAGTCTCGCCTACAGCTCCCTGCTCCCCCTGAATGCACACACTGACCCTGGGGCCCCCGGGACCCCGTCCCCGCTTCTTGCCACGCAGGCAGAGAGGGGTGTTTAGCGGGGTTCGCCTCCAGCAGCACCTATCCCAAACTCTGACGCCGCAAAGCTGGCTTTCCCGGTGCTCCCACCCCTCCTCAGTCGGCACGATTGTCCCGCGCCGACGGCCAGGGGCTGCGTCCCACTGCCTGCGCCCCATGGGAGGGGTGAGGTCACACTCCGGTCAGGGCAGGCGCCCCTCTAGTCTCATGTTTCCCTCTGCCCTTCTCCACGATCCTCGCGTGCCTCCCGGCTGGCTGCCTGCCCTTGCTTTGAGAGAGATGGAGGCGGGCTTCAGCTGTGTGCGTCCGCGCAGACTAGAGCCATGTCCTTGCTGGTGCGTGTTGGTGGCTGTCTCCGTAGCAGACTCGGAGGCAAGCCAGACTCAAACGCTGCCTGAGGTGACCCTGCAGGCCTGGCCCCCCCGACAGGACCCTGAACCCCAACAACCCTGCCACCCCCTGAGGAAAGGGTACTGGGCACTCCGGTGCCATCCCTCACCTGGGGGTTCCACAGAGCAGCTGGTTGTAACCTTGACTCTCCGCTTGCACCTCTTTGTGCGGGACGCGCAGGAGCAGTATGAAAAGCTGCGAATGATGCACTCGAACATGGAGAACCTCTACAAGGAGATGGGCCAGTACTTCCTGTTCGACCCCAAGAAAGTGTCTGTGGAGGAGTTCTTCGTGGATCTGCACAACTTCAGGAACATGTTCCTGGTGAGCACGGGGCCTTTCCTGGCTCAGCGCGTCCCACCCTGCACACCCCTCGGCGTGACCTTTCCTCCTCTTGTCTCTGCCTGTCCAGCAACCCCCCCAGCCACTTCCCAAACCGCTGTTCCTCCCCTTTGCAGCAAGCTGTCAAGGAGAACCAGAAGCGGCGGGAGACAGAGGAGAAGATGCTCCGAGCGAAGCTGGCCAAGGAGAAGGCGGAGAAGGAACGACTGGAGAAGCAGCAGAAGAGAGAGCAGCTGATAGACATGAGTGCAGGTACGAGAGGCTGGGGAGGGCAGCAGAGGTTCTGGGCTGACTGCAAAGCTGGAGCAGCAGTACAGGTGGGAGGGGTGCTGGAGCCCGCTGCTGGGGGGGTAAGTGTGTGCGCGCCTCGGCTTTCAGCAGCAGTGGCTTCAGGGTTGGGTTGATCCGGACGCATCCATCCCCCAGCGCTGCACAGGCCTTCCCTTCCCTTCCCTTCCCTTCCCTTCCCAGCCCGCCAGCCACCCTGTAACGTGAACGCACCGCCCAGAAGGGAGGGGGCGGCCTGTGTTCCTTCCCCGCGTCTCTGCTCGCTCTCTTGCAGGGATGGGGAAAGCACGTCTGGGTTGGAAACCTGTACAGCAGGCCCTGTGTGTCGGGCTGGCACAGCCGGGGGAGTGTGGCCCCTCCAGCCGGCTTACCCTGGGCGGCTCCGGGGGGCAGCGCCGTGGGGCTCAGGCAGGCATGTCTGGCACCCGTTCCTGGGGGGTAGGTTGCTCTGCGCGCCGCTGCCGTTCCCAGGCAGTGGGAGCCGTGGCAGGGCCGGCGCATGGAGGCCCCCGGGGCCGCAGGGATGTGGGACCAGAGAGCCGATGTCCACCTGCTGCGCCGGTGGCCTAGCAATCCCGCAGGCCAGATGAAGAGCTCTGACCGGCCAGTTGTGCGGCTGCTCGGAGAGATCCAGGTGCCGCCCGGCTGCTTAGCAGAGCGCCCAGAGCCAGGGCTTGTGTTGCTCCTGCCACGTCTCGGGGCACATCAGAAAGCGATTCCCCACGTGCAAGGAAAAGATTAGCAGAAACGTCGCCCGTGGGCCGCAGCCAGGTGGCCGGGATTCCCCCGCACAGGCCGGTAAAAAGTCAGAGAAGACCGGACCCCTGAGCTGGCCGGGATTTTCTGATGGTTTTCCCTGGCCAGGAGGTGAAAATGCTGGGTACCTGGCAACCCTCCAAACACTCAGCACCCGGCCTCCTCTCCCCTTCCCGGCTCCCAACACCCCCAGTGCTCAGCCGCTCCCGCTCCTGCCCCCGCGCTCGCTCTGAAAGGGGTCACGTGGGCTTATTTACATTTTTTTTCTCAACAACTTTGGTCTCTTCCCACCCCCCCCCGCCCCCGTTCTTTTCCCCCCCTTCAACAGAATTTTTTCCTGGTGTTTTTCAGGGGGGGGTGCGGTATTTTTGTTTCAACCATCTGGCAACCCTAGCCGTAGCCGCCTCCGCCTCCCTCCCCCATCTCTCTTGCCACCTCCTCTTCACTTCCAGATTGGCACCCGCTGTGGTTTCCATTCCCGCTCTTCTCATAGACCCCAGCCTGTCCCGACCACGCCTGCTGTTCCACTGACCAGAGCACCCGGCCGGGGACACAGTGCAGAGCAGCCGGCAGGCTCCGTGGGCCCAGCTTGGGAGACACTTCCTGGCACTGTCATTTATGTCCCTTTTGTCACAGCCACGAGCCCTGCTGCTGCCTCTGTGCATCTGCTAGAACGCACCCTCCAGTGCGCTCCCCGGCGCTTAGCCAGCTCCTTGTCCCTCTGTGGGATCCCCAGGCATCCCCGTGCCCTCTGCTAGGCTCGTGGGCCGAGTAGTGACCATACTCGGAGCCTGCATCCGCCCGGCAGACCTGTCCTCTGTGCCCAGGAGCCTGTAGCCCAAGAACGAACGCCCGTCTCCAGGAGCTCTGGGGCGGGCCCCGCGACGGCTGGCACAGCCGGCTGTGTGCTGTGTGCTGCCGGACGCATTCCTCCTTCCCGCATATGGACTCAGTTACCGCCCATCCCCCTGACTTCCTGCCTCCCGCTCCATTTCCTGAGCGTTCCCCTTCCTGCTGCCTGGGGGAGCGTGTGTGCAGTAAACTCGCCTCCCTTCTCCGGCTGCGCTCGTGGGCTGCCCAGCGAGCCCGCCCTGGCGCCTGCAGAGAGGGGCCTTGGGGAGCTCTCGGGTGGCTTTCCCCAGCCACTTGCCAGCTCCCCAAGTGCATCTTAATGGCTTGCGGGGTGAGCTAGAGCGGGATCCCCACCCCTTCGCCGCGTCTTCCCAGCCCAGCAACCTCTCGGCTCCCCCTGCCACTCCAAAGAGCCGTGGCTGCTTCCCCGTTTCCTCCCAGGATGTTTCTTCTGCAGCCCCCGGGGCTCCCCGGAGAAGTCGGGGGCTGCGTCCCCTCCCCGTCCCGGGGTTCCCCGAGAAGCCGGGGGCCGCGTCCCCTCCCCTCCCCTCCCCGTCCCCGGGGTTCCCCGAGAAGCCGGGGGCCGCGTCCCGTCCCTGGGGCTCCCCGGAGAAGCCGGGGGCCGCGTCCCCTCCCCGTCCCCGGGGTTCCCCGAGAAGCCGGGGGCCGCGTCCCCTCCCCGTCCCCGGGGTTCCCCGAGAAGCCGGGGGCTGCGTCCCCTCCCCGTCCCGGGGTTCCCCGAGAAGCCGGGGGCCGCGTCCCCTCCCCGTCCCCGGGGTTCCCCGAGAAGCCGGGGGCCGCGTCCCGTCCCCGGGGCTCCCCGGAGAAGCCGGGGGCCGCGTCCCCTCCTGGTCCGGGGGAGCCCAGGGGTGCAGCGGCTGCAGTTTGATCTTGTCTGCGAGCTGCAGGAGGAAACTGAAATAAGCAAATGTCCAGGCTGGCGCGCGCCGTTTCCTCCCTGGCACGTTGCAGAAGGGAGGCCTGTGCTGAGCGCGCCCCGCTCCTTCGGTCATGGCCCCTCCGGATCCCCCGGCTCCTCGCTCGCTGCCGGAGGCTCCAGGCCCCCGCGGGAAGTGCACGAGGCGTTGCTGAGGGCTCGTGCTGCTGCTTCCTTCCCTCCTGGGCCGTTCTGCCGCTCCCAAGCCCAGCTAAGGCGTTGCCCCGAGAGCAGAGGGCGCTATCAGCCGGGTGTGCTCTGCTGTGCTGGGAGAGCCGTGCCCCTCGGGGCCTTCGCCAGCACCCCAAGGCGTGGCGGTCCCGTGTTCCTCGGGGCGTCTGGCCCTGGCTAGCCCTCACCCGGCCCGTGTCTTCCCACCCCTACTAGCCCTGCGTGCCCCTCTGTGCCCCTCCTCGCCCCTTAGGGCCGTGCTCCCTGGCTGCTGCGGTGCCTTTCCCAGCCCCGAGACGCCTTCGCTGCTCCGCTGCACAGCTCACGTGGGCCCGCCCCTCCCCGGACTGAGCCCCGGATCGCAGGGGGGAAGCAAAGGCTCCCCACGTGCGCTAAACCCTGGCTGGGGTCAGCTTTCCAGAGGGAACAAGTTCCCAAGCCAGGGCCCCTTGCAGACCCTGCCCAGGGCACCCCACAACCGGCCCTGGCGCTAGAGAGCTGCCCCGGGGCCACGTGAGGAAGGGCACTTAGTGCCATGGGCCGCTGGAGGGCCAGGGGCTGCCCCGGGGGCTGAGGCTCTGAGCTGGACCAGTGGGGACGTGGCTGGGACAGTCAGTTCCTCAGGTGGCCTGGAGCCGGGTGGGCCCTTCCGCCAGCAGGTGGCGCCGTGCGCAGCGAGTGGCGCCCTCGGCAGCCGCCAGATGTTCTAATGTGATTTATAGATTTCGGTTCATCCGGAGCCGTTGCCATGGGAACAGATTTGCAGAGTGCTCGTGCCTTCGCTGTTAACCCCGTCAGGGCCAGGCTGGCTGCAGGGGCAGAGGGGGACGCGAGGGACTCCCCTCGCTCCGCATGGCGGGAGGCAGGCCCCTGGTCTCGGGGCGGGAGTGTGGGCGCTGGCGCCAGCTGCCTGGGGACCAGCCGGCCGATTCGGGGAGACAGGACTTGGCCCTGGCTCCGTTTCTGGACAGCTGGAAACTGGCGCCCGGGGCCTCTTGCACCAAACACCCCTTCTCCCAGGAGAGAGGGGCTCTCGCAGGCTTCCTCCCACTGCCAGAGTGCGGGGCCCCGCGGGGCCGGGGGCCGAGGGTAGCGGGGCCCCGCGGGGCCGGGGGCCGAGGGTAGTGGTGCTGCCCAGCCTCGCTTCTACAGGCGCTGGCGCAGGGTCTGCCCACAGTCACACGCTCCTTGCTCGGGCGTCAGAGCAGCGGGGGGGCGTGAATGAGGCTGGAAACAAGCGAGCCAGGCAGGCCCAGGGGAGGCCGGAGCCGGAGGAGGGAGCTGGCTCTTTGACAGCCGCTCTGGCACGGTCTCTGAATCTTTCCGCTCTCCAAGGCCCCAGCTGCCTCTGATCGCGGCCTCCGAGGTTTTCCCTGCAGCCCATCCCCCAGCGCCTTTGGCAGTCAGCCTGGGGGGAGGGGGGTTCCCCAGCCCTGCGCCGTGGCCAGCACCTGCCCTGCCAGTGCTGGGTGCGAGGAGAGCCGTGCTGCTCCTCTGTGCCTGGGCGCCCCCCGGCGCGAGGGAAGCAGGGGGCAGCCGCTCTGGGCCCATAAGAGCTGGCTGGAGGAGAGGGGTCTAGGCAGTCCTGAGCCGTGCTCCCGCCGTTCTGTCAGCCCAGGGGGGAGGGAAGAGGCCGGTGTCGGGAGAAGGGGGCAGGTTGGGCTGGTCCCGTGGGTGGGAGGACGTGGCAGAGCCGGCCTGAGCCGTGTCCCCGTTCGTGTCCCTGCAGAGGGCGATGAGACCGGGGTGATGGACAGCCTGCTGGAGGCCCTGCAGTCAGGAGCAGCGTTCCGGAGGAAGAGAGGCCCGCGCCAGGGTAAGTTGGGGTCGGCTGGGCCCGTTACCCTTCCTTCAGCAGTGACCGGAGGCGCGTGCGGCCCCCGTCCCAGGCGCTGATCCGAACGGTTCGCCAGAGACGCTGGGTGCTGCTCCTTGCACGCCGCGCCTGCTCGCTCCAGGGACCCGCCGGCCGCTTGACCCCGGTGGCCTGGAGCTCCGCTGGGGGCAGAAGGGAGGAACGCGTGGGCCAGACGCTCTGGCGAGCTGCTGCGGGGGCCAGGCCCGAGGAGCACGGCCCCGGGCCAGCAGGTGGAGAGGAGGCGGCTGATGCCGTGAATGGGAGGAGAGCGCGCGCATGTTGGTGTCCTGCGCAGGGGGATACAGAGGCCATGGGAAGCAGATTCAGACCAGCTGGGCTGGCAGAGAATCGTCTGGGGCTCGCCTGTAGCGGGGCAGCTGTAGAGCAGAGCTAGTTAGGGAGGGTCGAGTGCTTGCTCACGTCCAGGCCACGTTGGGGGGCCGGGCCCCTCTCCCTCGGCAGGATCCGTAGGGGCAGCTCGTGGAGCGGTGCCCTCGTGGTGCAGGATGAGGGAGGCCGCATGCTCCCCGCCCCCGGGCTGCTCCAGCGTTGCTCGGCCTTCCTTCAGGAGCTTGAGCTTCCCGCCACGCCGGCGTTCGCTCCACGCTGACCACTTGTCCGCCAGAGGGGACCACAGACGCTGGGGTCAGCCCCACCTGGCAGATCTTGGCTGCCAGGGACCAGCTGTTCCGGATACAGACCAGTGCTCCGTGTCGGCAGCTCAGCCTCCCAGGCGCTCGGTGCTGCCTGTGTCTTTGGCTGCAAAGTGGCTGGCCCCGTGGCATGCCTGGATCCCGGGGGGTTTCGCTCAGCGTCAGGTGTTTTAGGTGGGCCGGTGGCCTCAGCGTCTCATCCCTCTCCAGTGCCTGCAGCCTCGGGGGAGAAGACCCCCAGATCCCTGTGGGCAAAGGATCAAACCATTGAACCATCCGCGAGCATTGTGGGCCCTCTGTGCCGTGCTGGCGGAGGCGATCACGGACCCCTCCCCCGTTCCTCAGGGTGGCTTCAAGGCACGCGAGGAACTTCTGAAGAGCGTCGCCCCCGTGCGTGGGGGGCGCACAGCTGACGTGGCGTGGGCACGAGCAGCACCTCTCAAAGGACACAGGCAGCGCGGTGACCCGCAGCGCACCAGGGCGGCTGCGGGCAGATGTGGGCCAAGGACGGGCCCGGGGCTCCGGAGTGGGGGGGGGTGACGCTGGCTTTGGAAAACGCCTGCTCCTCCGAAGAGCCCTCTAAGCAGCCGCGAGGGAGGGGCAGGTGGGGCGAGGCCTCGGTGGGTCAGACGCGGGTACACAGCTCCGTTCTGGGGTCGGGGGTCTCGCTCAAGCGGCAAGCGCAAGACACGCCGGTGGCCCTGGAGCAGACACCGTGTCGCTGTGAATCCCTCCAGAGGGAGGGGCGCGCCTCCCCTACGTCTGCTCCGCGGGAGGGCAGGTTCCCAGCTGCCTTGCAGTGAGGGAGGAAGAGAGACGCCTGCTGAGCGAGGGCACTGGGGAGAAGGGCAATCCGTGGCCCTGGGAGTCTGCACGTTCCTGTGGAGCCAGCCCACGTGGGACGGGGGCTCCCGAGGGTAGAGCAGGCTGGGAAGTCCTGCCGTGCAGTCGATGGGCCCGTGGAGAAGAGGCCAGTGCCTGGCGACCGTGGGCAAGTGGGGAAAGCGGAGGCGGCAGCGGATGAAACCGAGGGGATGGCTGGGGGGGAATTAAGTGATAATTCCTGAGTCCATCATGGGAAGCTGCAGAAATCCAGGGCCTGGTGGCCGGGGCTGACGGTGAGACGTCCCTGAGCTGATCAGTCCCGGAGTCGGTGACGTGGGCGCGGGTGGAGGCTCAGCCGGTGGGAACAGGCGTAGTGTCCCCCGGTGCAGAGGGGCCAGGCCAGGCTGCAGGGTGCTCGTCCCCCCAGTTTGCTCACTGGTGTGGGGCAGGGAATTGCCGTCAGCTTCCTACGGCACCAGCTGCTTCCTGCACCAGGGGTTCTGGGTCTTGGGCAGCCCTGGTGAGAGCAGGAAGGGAAGGTGACTGCAGGGGAAGCGGGGCTGCCTCTCCACCTTTCCAGCTGACACAAGCGGGGCAGGCCTGGCTGGAGGCCGTTGTAGGTGCTGAAGGGTCACTGACGGGCCGCGGGGGGAGCTTGGCTGTGAGGAGTCTTGCTCGGGTTCTGGGCTTAGAGGCTGTCCCCAAGAGCTCCCCTTTGCCTGGCTGGGTCCCTCCCCTGCTCTCTTGCTGCCGGACGCCGGCTCGGCTCTGCCAGTCTGTGGGAGCTCGCTTCCTGGGCTCGTGCTGCTCTGGGCACGCTGGGAGCTGTTGGCGTGTTTCCTGGCCCGGGTCGCCCCTCCCCGTGACTTGCTGTGGCTGCGGAAGAGCCGAGGGGTCAGTGTGGGGTCTGTTCCCTGGAACGTGAGGGACTGGAACTGCCGACGGGCCTCTGGGGACGCGAGGCTGCCCAGGGCTGGGGCCAGCCCACGTGCTCAGCCAGGAGGCAGGCTGCCCACGAAAGCCCAGTGTCCCTGCCGGGGGCTGTGCGCCTGGCCCGTAGCCTCGGCTTTGTCCACGAGTTGGGCTGCGCTGCTGCAGTCTCCCTGCGGCGTGTTGCTCCGCCACCTGCTCCGGGGGCTGGAAGTAAGAGAGCGGAGAGCTCGGTCAGGCGGGGCGAGGGCCTGGCCTGCACCTCCGAGGCCACGTCCCCACGCCGGGGGCAGCGCCAGACAAGGGCCCGCATGTGGGGCAGAAGCGCTGCCGGGGTCTCTGCTCCCCTCCCCTCCACTCCACAGCAGCCTTCCTTCCAGGGCTTGCATCAGAGCCAGCCGAGAGCCTAGTGTCTGCTTAGAGGCGCTAACAGCCAGGTGGCCGGGCTGCTGTGCGGGTCCATGGCAGAGCACCTGGAGACCTGCTGTTCCCCACAGCCAGGCTCTGCTCTGCTCGGCTGACCCAGCGGCCGCTCTGCGCACGGGGAGCCCCTCCCGCCTCCGTCAGGCCCGCGGCGCTCCCCCTCCCCGCCCCGGCACGGGGAGCCCCTCCCGCCTCCGTCAGGCCCGCGGCGCTCCCCCTCCCCGCCCCGGCACGGGGAGCCCCTCCCGCCTCCGTCAGGCCCGCGGCGCTCCCCCTCCCCGCCCCGGCACGGGGAGCCCCTCCCGCCTCCGTCAGGCCCGCGGCGCTCCCCCTCCCCGCCCCAGCACGGGGAGCCCCTCCCGCCTCCGTCAGGCCCGCGGCGCTCCCCCTCCCCGCCCCGGCACGGGGAGCCCCTCCCGCCTCCGTCAGGCCCGCGGCGCTCCCCCTCCTCGCCCTGGCACGGGGAGCCCCTCCTGCCTCCGTCAGGCCCGCGGCGCTCCCCCTCCTCGCCCCGGCACGGGGAGCCCCTCCCGCCTCCGTCAGGCCCGCGGTGCTCCCCCTCCCCGCCCTTCCCAGCTAGGTGTCTGAATGCGAAGGTGCCCGGAGGCCTGGGCCGGCCCTACGTGATCTGGCCCATGGACTGGCTGCAGGCAGGCGCTGGGTCCAGCAGGCCACTCTGGCAGGGCTGGGGGCGGAAGGGTGCCCCCCGCAGGACCTGACCGGTGCCTCTCTCCTTTCCTCTCCCAGACTCTCTGCTGTCACTCTGTGAGGTGGAGGAGGATGCGCCTGAGCGGGTAACACGTGGCCCTGTTGTTCCCCCCCCCCGCAGTGTGTCCCTCCCCCCGCCCCCCCGTGCGCCGCAGGCAGGGAGAGGCAGACAAGGAGACGGGCGGGGATTGAAATGGGCCTTTTCCATGGTAACGGGGACGGGTTTGACTCGCTGCCTTTTCCTTCCGCCTGCCTCTGAAGCAGGGTCCAGCCAGCCCCGGGCACTTTGCTCTCCAGGTTTGGCCCCAGCAGGGTCGTCTCTTGCTGTCTGTCTCCTCCCTCCTCTCCTTTCCTGCCAGCATGTCCCGGGCCAAGTCTGGTCCTGCCACCCCGTGCATGGCTTCAGTGATTCGTGCTCCCCGCCCAGCCAGCCAGCACACCGCGGAGCCCTGGGGGTGGAGAGCGACGGGACTGGGGTCGCTGGAAGACTCGTGGGCTGACCGAAGGCCAGGTGCCTCCTTGGGGAGCAGGATCTGTCGCCCCGAGTGCAGGCCCGGGTGCAGGCCGTGGCACAGCTGTGCCCTTCCGAAGGGAGCGCAGGAAGGGCCCTGCCAAGTTTGTAGCAAGGATAAGCCATTGATCAGTGGATTTAGGCAGGGAATGGGGTGGGGCGGAGGTGCGCACGCCAAGAATTTGGGAAGTGCTCGAGGGCTGCACTCCTCCAAGATATGAATGGAGGAGGTGCGGGGTCTGGGGGCAGGGGATTGGGGGGCAGGGTCTAGCAGGGGATGTGGGGGGGGAGGGAGACGCTTCCCTGGGCGACTCCCAGCCAGCAGCCCAGCAGGTTCCCTGTCGTCCATGCCCTGGCAGGCGGCTCGGAGCAGCTGACTAGGGGGTGGTGAGATCTGAACAGCTGCAAGCCTGAGGGGCGGGGGGAGGACTCTCCCATTGGCTGGAAACTGGGCAGTGGGAGCTGAGTGTGCTAGGGCTCCCGGGGGCTCGCAGCTGTCCAGACAGGCCGGGCCCTGCCGCAGGCTGCTCTGGGGGGGGGGCGCCCGCGGGCCGGATCCGGTGGCTTGGCAGGCGGCTGCTTCCGGTAGAGGCAGAGATTGCAGTGGTGAGAAGCGGGTGGCACTCGACCTGAGGTCTCCAGCTCTGATTGGCAGTGTGGATGGGGGGCTGACAGGGACAGGCCTTAGAACGAGCTGTGCTTGCCCGTCACATTGGGGGCGCGTGGTGTCCGAAGCCAACGGCTGCCTGGGAAGCTGCCACGCAAGGTCGGCAACCAGCATCCACGACAGCATGTCAGCAGCTGCTTTGTTTTCCTGTGCGCGTCCCCCTGCCTGAGCGAGTCCCCGCACGTGGAGCACGCTTGAGTGTGTGCACGTATCACAGCAAGACTGCCTGCACCAGCATGTAGCACACGAGGGCATCTGGGGGCACGAGTCCCATGGTCTTCTGGTGTGTGCGTGTGCACCCCTTGTGGTTAGTGAGTGGGAGGGCCGGCCTGCGTGTGCACCCCTCGTGATTCGTGAGTGGGAGGGCCGGCCTGTGTGCGCACCCCTTGTGATTCGTGAGTGGGAGAGCCGGCCTGCGTGGGCACCCCTTGTGGTTAGTGAGTGGGAGGGCCGGCCTGTGTGCGCACCCCTTGTGATTCGTGAGTGGGAGGGCCGGCCTGCGTGCGCGCCCCTCGTGGTTCGTGAGCGGGAGGGCCGGCCTGCGTGCGCGCCCCTCGTGGTTCGTGAGTGGGAGAGCCGGCCTGCGTGCGCGCCCCTCGTGGTTCGTGAGCGGGAGGGCCGGCCTGCGTGCGCGCCCCTTGTGGTTCGTGAGCGGGAGGGCCGGCCTGCGTGCGCGCCCCTCGTGGTTCGTGAGCGGGAGGGCCGGCCTGCGTGCGCGCCCCTTGTGGTTCGTGAGCGGGAGGGCCGGCCTGCGTGCGCGCCCCTCGTGGTTCGTGAGCGGGAGGGCCGGCCTGCGTGCGCGCCCCTCGTGGTTTGTGAGTGGGAGGGCCGGCCTGCGTGCGTGCCCCTCGTGGTTCGTGAGCGGGAGGGCCGGCCTGCGTGCGCGCCCCTCGTGGTTCGTGAGTGGGAGGGCCGGCCTGCGTGCGCGCCCCTCGTGGTTCGTGAGTGGGAGGGCCGGCCTGCGTGCGCGCCCCTTGTGGTTCGTGAGTGGGAGGGCCGGCCTGCGTGCGCGTCCCTCGTGATTCGTGAGCGGGAGGGCCGGCCTGCCTGCGCGCCCCTCGTGGTTCGTGAGTGGGAGGGCCGGCCTGCGTGTCTCTCTGCTGTCCGGAGCGGGCTGCCCGGGCGCGTCGGTGGTGTGTGTTCGGTGCAGTGTCCGCCCTGCGAGAGCCGCGTTCCCCACCTTGGCCATTCCGTGTCCTGGAGCTCACGTGTGTCATTCCTGCAGCGCGCCAGCCGTCCCACCTCTCCCCACGCCTGGCAGGGCCAGACCGGGCTGCGTCTCACCGTCTCTTCTCTTGCAGCGAAGCGGAACGCCGGCTGCGCCATCACCTCCCTGCTGGCCTCGGAGCTGATGAGAGACGACGCCCTGAGCACGGCAGCGAGCCAGGCGCCACAGAGCCACGCGGTGGCGGGCGGCGGGGCCCGCGATGAGAGCATGGAGCTGCTCGGCCGCTCGAGCTAGGCTGGCCCGGCGCGGGACTGGCAGTTTTACAGAGGAAGCAACACACACTGGGTCACTTTCAATGGTCGCGCGGGCGGAGGGCGCCTGCCCGCCTGCTTCGGGGCTGCTTGTGCCAGCTTGGCCCTTCTGGCTGCTGCCTCCCTCTCCATGCGACGCCAGGCGCTGCGGGGCGGGGGGCGGGCCAGGCGCTGCGGGGCGGGGGCCGGGCCAGGCCTGGGGGCTGCCAAAGCAGGAACGTTCCAAGCTGCCTTAACCCAGACTTCTTCGCTTTGGCTCTGGGGACGCTGCTGGCCCCATTTCCGAGGGGCTCCTCCAGCCGCGGGCGAGCCCCTGCCCCGCCCATCGCCTGGGCAGGTCAGGCTGGCTGGATTTGTGCTCCCAGCGGCTGTTTCTTCTGGCCAAGCACCCCTGGGCTTCCCCCCGGGCGTGAGGCAGGGGCTCGCCAGGCCCGCACCCCCACCCCCACCCCCACTGCTTCTCCTCGCCCCCTTGGCCTGCTCTATTTATTGCGCGTCCCTCGGCTGAGCCCTTCCTGCCCCGGGCTTGAGGGCGCCGCCCCGCCGGGAAGGGGCAGCTGCCTCTGCATGCAGCGGGGCCTAGGAATAGGGCGCTGGGTGCCCCGCGTGGCCTGGCCACAGGACTCGCCTGGGGCGCCGGGCCCCTCCTCGCGGCGGCCATGGCACCGGGCGCAGCCCCTTGGGCTGAGACGTCACTTTGCAAATGTCTCTATTTTTGTATCAGAGTCTGTTTTAAAAGGAAATTTGAATGTAAGATAAAAATATCTGAACCATCTGCATGCTGTGCCGTGGGCTCCCCGCCCTGCGCCGCCTCCGCCCGGCCCTGTGCCCGCTTACTGCCTGGCGCAGGCTCTGGCCGCGCCGTGTCCTGCGCTGGCTCGTGGTTCCTGGGGGCGGCGCTAGCGGCTAATGGCTTTGTGCTGGGCGTGGGGGCGCAGCCCTGCCCCGTGTTGGGGGGGCTGCTGGCGCAGTCGGGGGAATGTCTGTAGCGCGGCTTCGGGCCCCGTGCACCTCGCTGCGGCCACGCTCGCGCTGCGTTCGCCGAGGCTGCTTGGGGCGCGGGCTGGGTCGGGCGCCTCTGCCCCTCTTGCGCCTGGGAGCTCTGCGGGCAGGTGAGCTTTGCATGCGCCTGGCCAGCCATAGCGCCCGCCCTGTGCCCCCTCCCGGGGCCTGGTCTCCAAGCCGGTCACGGATCTGCCCCGGTTGCCACACTTGGGAGCGAGTCACGGGCCCCTCGTGGCCATTGTGCGCTGCCCGGGGCACTCTGCACCCGCCTGGTCCGTGAGAAAGGCGGGGGCTGCGTGCTCGGGGAGAGCAGAAGGGGCCCTGCGGACGCTGGCGGTCGCTTGCCCTGGGGCCCCAGACGTTGCGGGGGGGTAGGGGCGGTTCCACTGCCCCCGGGTCCCACTGGGCTCTCAGCCACGGTCGGTTCAGTCTGTGGTGCTGTCACGTCTCCGGGCCTGTACCCTGGCGGCTTGTTCGCACTGGAAACGTCAATAAAACACTGGAGCCTCCGCCTCTGCCTCCGCCTCGCGACAGCCGGGGGCAGCTCGGGCCCTGGGTTCGTGTGTAACAGGCGGACTCCGCGCCCCGGGCTGCTGCTCCTCTGGCACCGTCCGCCCAGTGGCTCACGCCGGGAGCCGGGATGTTCTGGAAGCTCCGGGTTCCCCCGTCCCGGCGCGGGCCCTGCTTTCAACAGCGAGTTTGCTGCCTCTGGCCCAGCGCGCCGGACTCCTCGCTCGTCTCAGCCCGAGTCCCCAGGCCGGGGCCGCCGTGGGGCTGCGCCGAGGGGGACGCGGCCGGGCAGACGGGAGCCCCCACGGGAAGCGCTGGGGATCCGAGGGGCTTTTCCTTTAGTCCCTCCCCACGAGAGGCCAGACTAGCAGCCTCCGGCGTCCCCGTTCTGCGCTAGCGGCCTGCCCCCGGGGACTTGGGGCCCTGCTGCAGTGCGGGAGGGGAGGGAGATAAATGTGGCACCCCTAGTGCTTCCGTCCAGCACTGGTGAGACCCCCCCCCCCCATGCTGGCCTCCCTGGAAAGAGGCCTCAGGCTGGCCAGGAGCAGGGGATGCCCACAGGCCTCTTGTGCCAACGTGCAGGCTGTGCTGGGGCAGCCCCACCCGCCAGAGGTGGGCGCAGATCAAAGCCTCGGGGCTGTGGCCCCACAAGGCCCAGCGCACTTGGCTGGGGCCCAAGCTCTGAACCCTGCCACTTGCCCCGGGTGTCCAAGACCCCGGCTTGCCCCGCGTCCTGGTGCCAGCCCAGCTCCCGCAGCTCTGCTACCGCCTGGGCTCTGCCTGGGCAGCAGCTTCTGCTTCGGGTCCTTCCTGCTGCGCGGAGCTTGGCCACCCCCCGCCTGCCTGCAGCGCCCCAGCCACGGCGAGGGCAGAGACCAGGGACCCAGCTGTGAGCAGGACGCACTGGCCCTAAACTCACCCCCCCGCCTCCAGGTTGCCATAGGCCAGCACCTGTAGGAAACGTCAGGGCAGCGCATGGAGCCAGCCTCCAACTCTCCCTGCCGCGTCCCCGCAGCCGCCCGGCGCCCGGAGCTGGCTGGTTCTGGGGAGCGTTAGCCTGCGGGCTAGAGCCTGGCTCACTGGGCAGGCAGAGGCTGCTGCATCCCCTGTAGCCAGGCAGCTCCAACCCCCACCCCTACCCCCAGCTCTTGGGCCTGGCCCAGCCTGGTGCTGCTTGGGGCCCAGGCCTGCTTGTCTCCCCTGCCCCTGCCCCTGCCCCTAGCGCCTGGGAGCCCCACCCTGGGGTCCCCGCTCACCGGGCGCAGAGGGCTTGTCCCGGCTGCCGGCCTCCCCTGCCCCCCTTCCCCGGCTTTTATCAGCCCCGTGGGGCTTTGGCAGCGCCTGTCGCTGCCGCCTGCTCCTGAGGGAACCTGGCCCCGCGTCTGGGATGCACCGGGGTGAAGCCCCTTTGCCGGCTCCCCCAGCACCTCTCGTGGCTGTTCTGGCTGCACGTCCCCCCTCGCCTGTTTTACACCCGCCCGCAGTCGCCAGACTCGCCACCCTCCTGGCCCCGGCCCCAGCCCCGTGTGCCGCGCCAGGCCGAGGATGCTGGACGAGGGGCCTGTGTGACGGCGCGTTGGGGTCCCCCGTCTCCTGCACCCCGAAATGGCACAAACAGACTGCACCAGCCAGTGGAATTGAGGGTGGTTTATTGCTCCTCCAGCACAGCGCAGCACAGATGTAATCTGGTTACAGGAACTGGGGCTGAGAGGCCTCAGTGCCCCCTTGAGATGGGGGGATCCCAGCCCCCTCCCCAGCTCCTTCTCCCCTGCTTTCCAGCCAGGAACTAACTAACTCTCTTCCAGCCCTGCCCCCCAGCCAGGGCAGCCTCCACCTTCCTTTGTTCCTCTCCATGGGGGGTGTCTGGCCACTGGTTTGCAAGTGACTCATCCTGTTTTGCTGGGTCGTGGTCCCCACGGCAGCCAGTGGGGGTTACCCCAGAGCCAGCAGCAGGTACCCCCACTACGTCACAGCCTGCGACTGGGCCCCTCCCGCCCCCTGCTGTCACGTGTCCTGGCAGATCCCTCGGGGCGGCTCCTGGGGGCTTCGAGGGGCCGTGGTGCTGCCCGGGGCTCTCTGCTCGGAGCTCCCCCGTCCTGCCCTTTGACCCGCCCCCGCCCGGTCTTTATCATTTGTCCCCCAGACTCAGTTGATCCCTGGTCCAGTCGTCGCTCCCGCAGGCGGGGGGAGGGGCTTTTAAAGTGGGCGGGGTCAGCCCAGCCCTGGGCTCAGCTAGAGTCTCTGCAGCCGGCTCGGCCCAGGAGGCGAAGGAGCGATTCTCCATGTTGCCCCCTGCCAAAGCTGCGGGGGGGGGTCGCTCTGTGGCCCCCGGCCCCGCCCTGCCTGCCTTAGCCCCAAGTCACTGGCTAGCGCGGGAGCAGCCCACACGGCTGAACGCAGCGGGCCGAGAATGCGACGCATCCGCCGCCTGGGCGGGACCAGCAGGGGCGTAGCCCCCCCGTCTCGTCACCCCCACTTCCCAATGGTTCAGCCCGTCCTCCCCTCCCCGCCCCCGCCTTGTCCCTGCTGCCGCCCTTGGCTCCAAGTCCTACAGCGTCCGCGGGGCCAGGCCGGGAGCGCGGCGCTGCCCGGGGACCCACGAGGGCAGAGCCGCGCTGCTGGGTTCCGGCGTGCAGGGAGCCTGGGCCGGGCCCTGCTTGGGCTCCGTTCACGCCTGTAGGAGAGTCGCCCGCGGCTGGGCCATGGCACCTCCCCTCCACGAGCTGCCTACGACCTGACAGCGCCAGGGTCTGCTCCAGCTCTCGGGGGGGGGGTCCCTGCAGCCCCTCGGTCTCAGGCCGGGAAGGCCGGCCCCACACAGGGCAATGCCCCACAGGGCCCGGCTCCAGCCTCCATGGAGCTCCCCTTTGTCCTGGCGAAACAGGAGGAGCAGGACAGGGCTCTGGGAACTACCCTCCGCTTCCTGGGGTCCCAGACCGGGCCCGTGGCCCCAGCTCGAGGCAGGGATCCAGGTGTGGCCAGGGGCTCCTCTGCCAGCGGAAGCGTCCACGCTGCAGAGAGCTGGTCTGGGGCCGGCGGAGCTCTGTGTCTGGTGCAAATTCCTGGCTCCTCTGGGTCTCGAGTCAAGGCCAGGCCTGGGCGCTGGGTCAGGCTGCAGCGGACGGGCTCAGAGCGGCTGGCGCTGGGACAGGAACGTTTGTGGCCCCGCAGGAAGGCCGAGCCGCTGGCGTGTGTCTGTGGCGGCCGCGCAGGGGTTGGGATCGCAGCCGGGATGAGCCGCAGGGCGGGTCTTCCCTCCTGAGCATGAGGGGGCCAGGTAGGGCCCTGCCTCCAGGAAAGCTGCTGGGAGAGTCCCCAGTGCGGGTGCCAGGGCGGCCTGGGATGGTCCCTGAAGAGCTGGGAAGCCCCATTGGGCTGGGCTAGCACCAAGTCACTCTCCTGCCCCCCGGCCCCAGGAGGGGCTCAGATCACTCGAGCCCGGTGGCGGGGGGGGGGGGGAGATACTGAAGGGCAAAGAGGAAGCCACCTTGTGCCCCCTGCTGCGCTGGGCTCTGGCAGCGCCTCCCCAAGCGCCGTGAAGCTGCGGTCGCACCTCACCGAGAGCCGGCGCATGTCACCGCTGCCAGGCCCGGAGCCCTGGGCACTCCCCTGCAGGGTGCCAGAGACCGGCCAGCCCCTTCCAAGCCCCAGAAGGGCTACACTGCCTTTGCCAAATGCCTGGCTTGGGGCGCGCACCCAGCCGCCTCCACGGTGGCGCCACAGGCAGCGGGCACTGGATCTCTGGGGAGACAGGTCTGTGCAAGCCCCGCTCTAGGCCAGTGGTGAAAATGCAGCCACGTGTGAGCAGACAGCACATGGGATGCAGGAAGTGATGCATGACAGGCCACGTGCGAGCAGACCGCACGTGGGAGTGGGAGATGGCACACGACTGGGGATGGAATGGCACCAGGCATCCCAAAGACAGCAATCAGTGCAGCACGGAGCTGCACAGGGCCTGGCTCTGGCAGCCTGTCCCAGGCCCTGCTGTGCAGAAGGAGGAGGAGGCTGGAGATATGTGACCCTGGGGATCCAGCTAGGTCAGGCCCCGTCTGTGACTCTGCCTCAGTTGGGCACAGCACAGCCCATGCAGGGGAAGGGGTCCCGGATTGGCAGCCTGATTGCTTGTCCCACGGGTGAGAACTTTGGCTGCCCCATGGAGGACACGGCCCAGAGGCTCTGCTACCGTTGGAGGAGAGCTGCTGGCGAAGCCAGTGTCAGCAAGTGGGGCCAACATCCTCTGGCCTGCAGCCCACCTGCGTGTGGGGCATGCACAATCAGGGCGCTTTGCACGGAGCGAGCCAGCCCCCAGCGTGCACAATCAGGGCGCTTTGCACGGAGCGAGCCAGCCCCCAGCGTGCACAATCAGGGCGCTTTGCACGGAGCGAGCCAGCCCCCAGCGTGCACAATCAGGGCGCTTTGCACGGAGCGAGCCAGCCCCCAGCGTGCACAATCAGGACGCTTTGCACGGAGCGAGCCAGCCCCCAGCGTGCACAATCAGGGCGCTTTGCACGGAGCGAGCCAGCCCCCAGCGTGCACTATCAGGGCGCTTTGCACGGAGCGAGCCAGCCCCCAGCGTGCACAATCAGGGCGCTTTGCACGGAGCGAGCCAGCCCCCAGCGTGCACAATCAGGACGCTTTGCACGGAGCGAGCCAGCCCCCAGCGTGCACAATCAGGGCGCTTTGCACGGAGCGAGCCAGCCCCCAGCGTGCACAATCAGGGCGCTTTGCATGGAGCGAGCCAGACCCCAGCGTGCGCACAAAGATGTCAATGAGCAACATGCAGCCAGTCCAGTGCAAGCTATTCCCCTCCATCCCATCCCATCCCATCCCATCCCCACTGTTCCTCACAGCCCTGCCTCCAAGCGCACCGTCCCTTCCCCCCAACCCCGGCCCGTCTCCTGTGCCTCCCCAGCGCCTCACTAATCTGCAGTTCCCTGGTTTGTCCTGGCCGCCCCTGCTGCTTCCTGCTACCAAGTCTCCTTTCGCGCTTCCCTGGCTCCCCCGCTGCCCCCATTTCTGGGCCTGCTCAGCCCTCGCTTGCGGGTCAGGAGCCGCTCCTAGACCCACCCTTCAGACGGGGGGGCTGCTCCTAGAATTTCAGCCCCTCACAGTTGAGAACAAAACTTAACCCAGCGTCCTATGACGCAGCCCCTTGTGTGTTTCTCAGCCCCTGGTGCGGGCGCGTTTCCCCAGCCCTTGGCCCCGGGGCCGCGCAGATGTTCCCGGGGGTGGATCTGGCCGTGTGGAGAGTTCCTGCTCCGAGGGTGACAATCTCTGCCGGGGGGCCGGGGGGGGGCGTCTGGCCTGGGTTGGCGCTGGGCGAAGGCGGCGGAACCAGCGACTCGGCGCGTGCGGAGTCAGAGGCGCGTCTCGTGTTCCTGTCGCTCTGGCGAGCGGTGCCTTGAGCCCGGATCCGCGCTGCCAGCCACCTCCACGGCCACTGAGCCCTGCGGCTCGGCCGGGCCCCCCTCGCCCCGGCTCCCAGCAGGACTCTCCCTGGCAGGGGCTGCCACCTGTTCCAGGGCTCCAGGCCCTTCGCCTCAGGCCCCTGGCTTCACTCGCGGGAAGGTGGCAACCCCCAGCCCCCCCCCCCAGAACAAGCCTTTGCCTTGACCTCCACCGGCTCCATCTGGGCCTGGCCCCGCCGGGCTCCGCCTTGCAGCGAAGGTGGGTCGGGCCCTGCCACTGAGCCTCCTGGGAGCTGGGCGCAGGCCCTGCCAGAGCCTCCCCTCCGGAGCTGCCCCAGGCCGGGGCCCAGCCGTAGCCTGTGCAGGTCGGTGAGTCCAGCTTTGGCCACCAGCTGCCAGCGGGGATGGGCTGCTCCTCCCAGGGACCACCTGGAGCAGACTCTGCCCAGCCCGCGTTCCCTCCGGCCCCTGCGCCACAGTCCTGCCCTGGGGGCGCTGCGGGCGGGGGCTGCTCCCGCCCACCCGGTACCCGTCCTGGCACGTTACTGGATGCCCCCGTGGGGGGTGTTTGCCCCACAAGTTGGGCCGTGGGGCCGCGTGCGGTGTCACACGAAAGCTGGTGTCCTACGGGCCCTGCGTGCGCCACCCACGTGCCTGTGCAATATCCCTGCGCGGTTAGACCCGCACTCTGGGCTGAAGCTGGATGATTGAGGCAGCGCTTGGCCAGGAATGCTCAGCCCGGGGCCAGTGAATCTCTAGGTGCCGATACAACCTGAGGGCCAGGCCTGAGTCAGCGAATCCCCCACTGCCGGCTTTGGGGCCAGGCCTTCCACTGAGGTTTCTCCTCTGGCAGCTGGGTGCCCTGGCCAGGCAGGCTGCTGGCTGCTCTGTGGGGCCGTTCGCAGGCGTAAGGGAAGAGCTGAGGGAGCAGGCGCTGGTCTCCCCCGGCCCTGGAGGGGCCCTGGCCACTGGGCTAGAGAGGAACTCGCCCATGGGCCCCGAGTCTTGCGCTGCACCGGTGGAGCAGCTCCACGCTCCGAGAGGTCAAGAGCCCTGAGCAGAGCATCGGGCAGGGCTAGGAGCCAAAGTACCTGGGTGGGGCATTGATCTTACCCCCCCGTCCTCTCCAGTTCACAGCTGGCTCAGAATCCCCTTGAATGACTGTGCAGAAAGGCAAGGACTTGAACCCAGGCGGGCACCCCGACCCCAGGGCTGGACAGACGGACAGGGCTGCTGGGCTGCGCCTCCACCTCTGTCCACCAGCCAGCCTCCCTGCTGCGGAGGCCTGACTGCTCTGCTCGGAAGAGTTTCATTGCCACTCTCCAGCCCTAGCTCCATGCCCCGCCCCCCCACCCCTCCTGCTCCAATCTCCCCTCGCGCCCTCCTCCTTCTCCAACCCCCCCTCCTGCTCTAACCCCCCTCGCGCCCTCCCCCTCTGCTGCTCCAACCCCCCCTCGCGTCCTCCCCCTTCTCCTGCTCCAACCCCCCCCCGCTCCAATCTCCCCTCGCGCCCTCCCCCTTCTCTTGCTCCAACCCCCCCTCTCCTGCTCTAACCCCCCCTCGCGCCCTCCCCCCCTCCTGCTCCAACCTCCCCCTCCCCCTCGTGCGCGCGCTGCAGCCGGGCTGCCAGGGCTTTTCCTGCAGCTGTTGCGCTGAGGCCCCGCAGCTCCAGAGCGTCGCTAATTGAAGCCAGGCGGCTCCAGGAGCCCGCACGCAGCCGGGGGGGCCGGAGACAGGCCGCGCTGTGGGGCTGAGCCGTGTGCAGCCGGGGGGGCCATGGGCAGCGCACGAAGCGATCGCTGGCCGCGAGCAGGGGGAGGGGCCCCTGTGGGGGGGGGGGGCTAGTCCTGCTTCCAACCCGCGGGCGCGGAGGACAAAGGGGCGCCCGGAGCGTTGCACCACGCGCGTGACCGGCTGGTGCCCTGCCTTGCTCCGCCCCCACAGCCCCAGTCGGGGGCGGGACCGTAGCGCTCTGGCCACTAGGGCTGCTGGCCAAGGCGCGTAGTGACCGTGGGCTGGAAATACCAACGCGCAGCGCAGCCGGGGCTCGGGGCGCTGTTCAGGAGGCCCCGGGCCAGCAGGCCGAAGTGACTCTCCTCCCCCTCCGCCCTCGCACGGGGGGCGGGGGGCGCCTCACTGCGCCGGCTCTGGAAGGAATCCGCCTGCTTGGAAGCCAAGACACTGGCAGCTCCCCAAGGACAAACGTCTCCGAGTTTTTCTTGGCTCCGCGGGCTGTGGCCAACTTCACCCAGCCAGGGGGACCGGCCTGCCCTTGCATGGGCCGCACCAAGCCGGCCCCGCACAGGCCCATCGCCGGACGGACACCCCGGCACGCCTGCCCTTTCACCCCGTGGGCACAGGCCGCTGCACCAGGGCGAGGGCTGGCTGCCCAGCACGGTTGCGTGGCCGGGGAGAGGGAGGGAGAAGACACGCGTGTCCGCGGGACGAGCACACACCTGTAAATGTGCGTGTGCACACGTACTAGCATGTTTATCCCTATGGCCTGTGGGACGTGTGTGTCTGGCTGGCCACGTCCTTGGGCCACGGCAGATGGGAACGGGGCAATTCACACTAATAATGCAGAAAAGGCCAAGTGGCCTATAGATGCGTCTGTTCTGTCGTGGGGGAACTACACAATCCCGCCGGGGCCATGTCACTAGTGGCTCGGGAGGGTGGCACGCAGCAGCGCCCAATTCGCCAGCAGCAGGGGCAGATACTGGCCAGCGGAGCGTTCTCAGGGCTGGTCGTGTGCTCCTGGACTCGGAGCCCGGCTTCCAGTGCGTCCTGGGCACGAGGCTGGCAGAAATCGGACGTGGTGCCAACACTTGAAAGGGTGCATGGGATGCACCGGTGTCCGACATCAGCCTTGCACAAGACAATGGAGCCGCTGCTCCCGGGCTGAGAGAACTAACGGGACGCCCTGGTGCCAGGCTGGCGGCAGGCGTCCGCTCATGCCAAGACCCTCAGGTCGCAGCGGAGCAGGGCAAGGCCAGGCGGGGTCCCGGCGGGCAGCCTGTTAGACGAGGTAGTGGACTTGCAAGGGCGGGCGCAGCTTTCACTGAGGCGGGCGCGTTGCTGCTTTAAGCCCACGGTCAGGCCCGTGTCCTACACTCCTGGGTCCAGCTGGCTCTGAAGCTCCAGGGGCTGGAGCGACCCGGCCACACGGCGAGCGAAGTAACTTGTGACCCTGCCCCAGGGGCTGCTGTGGGAGGAAAGCCACCGCCCGGGGGGCAGCAGGGAGGCGTGGGCCTGACTGGTCTGCAGCAGCACCTCCTGCCCTTGGCAAGGGCCAGCCCCTCCGCCGGCGGGCACAGCGTGGCCCCCTTCTCCCCAGTGGCGTTGGCTGGCCGCTCGCCTCGGTGCCCGGCTCAGCTCACAGCATGGAACCGCCCTCCGGCCGTGAGCAGGCCTCGGCGGGGCCCACCACGCAGGGCGGCGGTGGCCTCACTGGGGCTCGGGCAGATGCCAGCCCCACCATGCCGGGCCGAAGCCATTTCGCTCTCAGGGCTCCCGATGGTCTGGGGCCACGTGCAGTTGCCTTTAGGCTCCCCCCTCATGGCCACGCGCCCCACCCCCGCTGCTGTGCTCCCCTCCGGCCCGCTCCTAGGGCCAGGGCTGCGCCGGAGCTGGGGGCGGGTGCCTGGACAGCCAAGGACACGGCTCCTGTCTCTCCCCCTCCCGCCATGCCGCCCCAGGGCCGCGCCCAGCCTGAGCGCAGAGCGAGAGGTCACGGTTTCCTGAAACCTGACCCCTTCCGCACACTGGCCTGTGGCGGGCCTCACCGTCCACCCACCGCTGTGCCTGCTTCGCAGGCTGGGCAGGACGCCCCCCCCCCCCGGAGACACACACAGAGCCCCCCAGGTAGCCCTGCACACAGCCGCTCCCCCCACAGACCGTCCCAGCTATTCCCCCACATACACCCCCCCACCAGATAGCCCCACACAGAGACCTCCCAGGTATTCCCCACACACAGACACCCCCCCCCCACACACACCAGATAGCCCCACACAGAGACCTCTCAGGTATTCCCCACACACAGACACCCCCCCCACACACACACCAGATAGCCCCACACAGAGACCTCTCAGGTATTCCCCACACACAGACACCCCCCCCCACACACACACACCAGATAGCCCCACACAGAGACCTCTCAGGTATTCCCCACACACAGACACCCCCCCCCACACACACACCAGATAGCCCCACACAGAGACCTCCCAGGTATTCCCCACACACAGACACCCCCCCCCACACACACACCAGATAGCCCCACACAGAGACCTCCCAGGTATTCCCCACACACAGACACCCCCCCCACACACACACCAGATAGCCCCACACAGAGACCTCCCAGGTATTCCCCGCACACAGACACCCCCCCACACACACACCAGATAGCCCCACACAGAGACCTCTCAGGTATTCCCCACACACAGACACCCCCCCTCACACACACACCAGATAGCCCCACACAGAGACCTCCCAGGTATTCCCCACACACAGACAACCCCCCCCACACACACACCAGATAGCCCCACACAGAGACCTCTCAGGTATTCCCCACACACAGACACCCCCCTCACACACACACCAGATAGCCCCACACAGAGACCTCCCAGGTATTCCCCACACACAGACACCCCCCCACACACACACACCAGATAGCCCCACACAGAGACCTCCCAGGTATTCCCCACACACAGACACCCCCCCACACACACACCAGATAGCCCCACACAGAGCCCCCCAGGTAGCCCTGCACACAGCCGCTCCCCCCACAGACCGTCCCAGCTATTCCCCCACATACACACCCCCCCCCACCAGATAGCCCCACACAGAGCCCTCCCAGGTATTCCCCACACACAGACACCCCCCCCCCCACACACACCAGATAGCCCCACACAGAGACCTCCCAGGTATTCCCCACACACAGCGCCCCCCCCCCGCTCTCCTCACACAGACCGCCCCAGATATCTCACCCACCCACCCCAAACACAGAGCCCCCCCCCCAGATACCCCACACAGACACCCCCCTGCTCCCATTCCCAGCCCAGCGCCCTGCCAGACTGCGCTCATCAGCGGAGGAGGGGGAGGGGGCGAGTCTGTGGACCAGGGTTCGAGGCCGCGCCTCAGGCTGGGCAGAGGGACGCTCCCACGTCTCCCCCCCCCCGAGGTGGGCAGAGCTGCGGGCGGCGGCCGCCCTGGGCCTGTGATGGCCCCACGCGTGGGCCTGTCCCCCTTTAGCAGCATTTGGTTCCAGCCGCCCCCCAGCTCCTCACTCGCACCAGCTGGCTCCCTGCAGGCCCAGGAGCCCAGCAAACGTGCCAGGCCCTTTGTCGGCAGCCTGGGGCCTGGGGACCGGCCAGTCGATCGGGATCTCCCGGCACATCCTGGAGGCCCTGCCTGGTTGGGCTGGGAGGAACGTCAGCTGCCCCTCCCCCACTGGCCTGCTGCTCCTGCCGCTGCCTTGGAGCTGCCCCCGGGAGACGCCTGCCTGCTGTGCGGGGGGGGGGGGGGGGCGCTGATTTCACGCTGGCCCCCTCCCTGTGCCCCACGGCCCAGAGTGAGGGGCGGGGCCTCGGAGAAGGGGCGGGGCGGGGTATTGGGGTTGCAGTAGCGCCTGGACTGAGCTACCTTCACAAAGCGAGCTGGGGCTGGACCAGGCGGGAGCCCCCCCCCCCCCGCGGCCAGTTCCCCGGGGGGTGGGCGGCAGAGCCCAGCCCTGGCTAACGCTGCTCGGCTAAGGGCCAGCCCAGGACCCCTGTGGCGGCAGCGCGGGGGAGGGGCGGCGGGGGAAGGACTGAGGATGGGGGGGGGGGGGCTGAGGCTGTCCCAGTGGGGGTGTGTCTGGGAGGGGGGAACTGAGCCCACAGCGGGCTATCAGTGGGGAGAAACTGAGTCTCTCCCCTGGGGGGGGGGCTGAGGCTTTCCCAGTGGGGGGTGGGGGAGGCTGAGGCTGTGCCATGGGGGGGGGGGGGGGCTGCTGTCCTAGCAGGGATGGGGGGAACTGAGCTTCGCCCATGGGCTGGGTCTGTCCTAGCCGCGGGCGTGGGGGGGGGGGGGGACTGAGCCCTCAGTGCGCGTCTGGGGCGGTGCTGGGGGAGGCCTGGGGGCAAGGTCCTACGCTCCCGGGGGGCGGGGGGAGAACCCGGTCGAGGGCCCCCCCGTCTGCGTTACTGGGTGCCTCGCCCAGTGCGCCCGGGCCGGCTGCGGGGTGTGGGGGGGGGGGTCTCGCTCTCTCCGCCAGCTCCGGGGGGGGGGGGGGGGGAGCTAAAGGCCGGTCGCAGAGGGCCCGACAGGGAGGCAAGAGGCGCCTTCCCCCGGCACCGGGGGGGGGGGGGGGGCTCTGGGCGGAACCGGCTCGTGGCGCAGCGGCTCGGGCTCTGGGCCAGACCCCCCCCCCCCCCGCGGGGCGGACAGACGCCTGGCTCCGCGCGCCCCGCCCCCGCTAGCAGCACCCACAGATGGGGGGGGGCGAGCCCAGCCGCCTGCCAATAGCAGTGGATGGGGGAGGGGCGCGCCTAGCGCTGTCAGGCGTGGGGGGGGGGGAGACCATGGGGCGCTGTGAGAGGGGGGAGGGGAAGCCCAGCACCGTGTCAGTGATGGGCCCTGTCACGGGGAGGGGGCGGCCACGCTGAGGGTGGCCTGGGGGGGGAGGGCTGCCCCCCCCCGCTTTTGGTGTTGGAGCCCCGCCTCTCCGTGTTGGGGGGGGGGGTCCTGGGCCGGGGACTGGCGGGGAGGGGCAGAGCGTAGAGTTGCCAGGAGGTGTTTGGATTTGGGCCATTAGAACGTTGGCACCCCTAGCGGGGGGGGGGGGGGGGGGGGCGGGAATGCCGGGCCCTGCCAGTGAGGGGGAGGGGATGGGGCTGGGCATGCCGGGCCCTGCCAGTGAGGGGGAGGGGATGGGGGGGTGGGAATGCCGGGCCCTGTCAGTGAGGGGGAGGGGATGGGGCTGGGCATGCCGGGCCCTGTCAGTGAGGGGGAGGGGATGCCAGGCCCTGTCAGTGAGGGGGAGGGGATGCCGGGCCCTGCCAGTGAGGGGGAGGGGATGGGGCTGGGCATGCCGGGCCCTGTCAGTGAGGGGGAGGGGATGCCGGGCCCTGCCAGTGAGGGGGAGGGGATGGGGCTGGGCATGCCGGGCCCTGTCAGTAAGGGGGAGGGGATGCCGGGCCCTGCCAGTGAGGGGGAGGGGATGGGGGGGTGGGAATGCCGGGCCCTGTCAGTGAGGGGGAGGGGATGGGGGGGGTGGGAATGCCGGGCCCTGCCAGTGAGGGGGAGGGGATGGGGGGGTGGGAATGCCGGGCCCTGCCAGTGAGGGGGAGGGGATGGGGGGGTGGGAATGCCGGGCCCTGTCAGTGAGGGGGAGGGGATGGGGGGGTGGGAATGCCGGGCCCTGCCAGTGAGGGGGAGGGGATGGGGTTGGGCATGCCGGGCCCTGTCAGTGAGGGGGAGGGGATGCCGGGCCCTGCCAGTGAGGGGGAGGGGATGGGGCTGGGCATGCCGGGCCCTGTCAGTGAGGGGGAGGGGATGGGGTTGGGCATGCCGGGCCCTGTCAGTGAGGGGGAGGGGATGCCGGGCCCTGTCAGTGAGGGGAAGGGGATGCCGGGCCCTGTCAGTGAGGGGGAGGGGATGGGGCTGGGCATGCCGGGCCCTGTCAGTGAGGGGGAGGGGATGCCGGGCCCTGCCAGTGAGGGGGAGGGGATGGGGCTGGGCATGCCGGGCCCTGTCAGTGAGGGGGAGGGGATGCCAGGCCCTGCCAGTGAGGGGGAGGGGATGCCGGGCCCTGCCAGTGAGGGGGAGGGGATGCCGGGCCCTGCCAGTGAGGGGGAGGGGAAATGCCGGGCCCTGCCAGTGAGGGGGAGGGGATGCCGGGCCCTGCCAGTGAGGGGGAGGGGAAATGCCGGGCCCTGCCAGTGAGGGGGAGGGGATGCCGGGCCCTGTCAGTGACAGGGAGGGGATGGGCTGAGCATGCTGGTCCCAGCCAGTGAGGGGGAGGGGATGGGGCTGGGCATGCCAGTCGCTGTCAGTGGTGGAGGGGGATGTGGTCGGGGAGCCATGGGAGCTGTCCCAGATGACGGCAGAGTTGGTGGGGGACGCACTGGGCCCTCTCCGAATGGCTGGAGAGCTGGCTACACAATACAGGACATTGCTCTGCCAAGCTCTGTGATGGCGTCGGGCCCCCCCAGCCCTGCACCCCGTCGGCAGCAAGAGGCGACTCCGTGGGCCAGTAGCACGGGGGGTTTATTGCTGCTCCGAGATACAGCTCAGCATAGGCCCGATGCAGGCACAGGCGGGTAGGCTGACAGCCTTAGTGCCCTTGGGGGGAGGGGTCACAGGCCCCTGAACCCCCCTACACTGGTTAGTCTGCTTCCGCCATGCTTCCCCAGGCGCCCCTCTGCCCAGCTCCCAGGCCCTGCCTCCCAGCCAGGTGGCCTCTCCCCCTGGGAAGAGCCTTGTTACCTGCTCAGGCTGGGACTGGGGCTGCGTCTAGACTGGCATGATTTTAAATGCTGAGTTAATACCCAGGCTAGACGGCGCCGTCTGCAGCCTCGAGACACAGGCCTGTGGAGCCAGGCCGGCCCCGCGACCTCGCAGGAGCAACTCCGCATCCGTTCAGAAGAAACCGTTTTATTATTTTTTCCCAAAGAAAAAAAGCAATATAAATATTAGAGTATAAAACTTGCTGTAGCACACTGACGTTGGTCACATGGACGAGGGAGGAGAGAAGCATTTGTCATATAGAAGTATAATTCAGTATTAGACACATGGAAGAGACGAGGGTTTCGCTTCACACACACTTAGAGCACAGACCGCAGGGGAGAAGATAAAGAGAAATTGAAAATACTGATGTCCACGCATTTACGGAGATAAAAATAACACAGCACTAGTACAAAACATTCTCTACGCTACCTCAGCTTGCTGATTAAAAGGAAATCTAAACACTACGTTCCTACAGTACTTCTAGAGGGTCACATAAGAACTACCTTGGTTTGTATGAGCCTGACTAAGTGTGTAAACTGTTTCTAGTGCAGCCACCGCGGGGGTGACTGGGATCGTACAAAACATCCTACAGACATGTTCTTCGCAGAGACAGGGCCTATGGTTCTAGACACGAGGAGGGAGCCGCCGGCCAGTGGGCAGCAGCTAGTGCACAATGCTCTGGTGAATACTGCCGGAGGCGGCTGGCTCAGGCCAGCGAGCACCCTGGCTGCTTGGAGAAAGCTGAACCTGAGTGATCATAGAAGGCTGGATCGTCTCAGGTGTGTGACTCAGCAGAAGTGAAGATACTCCCGGCCCCGCTCCCTGTGTGCGGGCCCTTGCCTGGCCCTGTACTCGGAGAGGGGAAGCCAGCCGCGGCTTGAGGGTACAGTGCGGCCTTCCTGGCTCGCGGGCACTCGACGCCACGCTGCCGGAGGGCAACGCCCGCTCTCTCTGTGCCGGGCGTGGGCCAGCCGCCAGCAGAGCACGCAGCCACAAAGGGCACATAGTGGAGAGACCCTACGTCCTGACCCCCGTCTATCAGTGTGGAAGAATCCCAGTGCCAGCGCCGAAGCAAAGGCTTCCTGCCCGTCTAGCACTGCATCAGCATCTACCTCCTAGTCACCTGGCTGCCCGGGGGCGCCTCTTCAGAGCAGCCCCCGGCTCTGCAGTCAGTGGCATGTCCCTTACCCGTGAGTGTGGTCCCATCCGGTCAGCTGTGAGGGTCCAGTTCTGAAGGCCAATGAACTAAGGCTGCTCCTTGGCTGCTCTGCATAGACAGGGAATGTGCAAATCTCCGTGCTGCCCTAGGGCCGAGCACGGCTCGAGAGCGCTTTACGCTGCACCCGCCCCCCCAGCACGCGCGGCTTGGCCTGCCCTGGGACTCCCGTCTCTGCCAGCGTGTGCACCATGCCGTGCATGCATGCAATGACGCCCTACACCCGGCGGAGTTAGCCATCTACGAGGTGGAGGGGTGAGGTGAGGATTTTGCATGCAGTTCAATGTGCAGGAGGGGGAAGCATTCAGTCTCCATTTCACAGAGAGGTGCCGTTTGTTCTCTGGCAATAGCGTCCCTTGCTGTGGACTTAGCTGAGCTGCAGCTCCTTGTTCTCACAGCAGAGGACTTAGACCTGCACTTCAGTTCCAGGAAAACATTAACTGTACATATAAATATTTACTGCAAAGCTTGGAGATGAACCTGCTCTTTAGAGGCCTCTCGATCACTGTGGACAGGTTGTGTAGCACTCAGTAGTGCTAGTGGCATTGGATGCATTCCCTGTCTCCTAGACACTCGGAGTTTTATTTCATATTTCAGGCCATCACTGGTCATGTAAAAAAAAATTAATGTTTAAAATGCACCTTCGCCGTAGTCCCCTAGGCTCATGCAGTGTAAACACTGATTTCTTTTAGCTAACAGGTAAACAGTAACAAAAGCACTCCCTACCAGCGTGGGGACTAGGCATCCAGTTCCAGCTTCCTCAGGGTGAGAGTCACTAATGGCAAGTTAAATCGCAATATCTGGGCCATGGGTTCTAATCTGGGGAACTTCTTCTTCTTTTGGAAAATGATCAAGGGCATATACATTAAAAAACCCCGTGCTACCGTTATTTACACTGGGCAAAGCCAAGTACAAGCCTTCTCGCTCTTTTGGACCGTTCTGGAGCAAATCAAATCCAAAGCCTCGGTTAAAAGATTTTACATCCTTGCATATGAATTTACCCAAGGGACCGTATAAAACATTAGTTAGTATTAACAGGGCACTTGGGTTTTGTTTTGTTTTGTTTCCAATTAGTTTTCATCATGAGGACTAACAGTAGGCGCCCTACTCCTAGCTCTGATGATGACACATTCGTAGTGTTTCCTACTTTTGCATCACAAAAATTCACATTCGTCCTGGTGCCCAGGCTGTGATTTGGGGGAGTGCTGGCGGGATCTGCCCTGGGGTCTACGCTGCTGAGGGGCTGCAAATTCTACTTCTTCTCCTTCTTCCCCGACTTCTTCTTGTTGCCACTGGAGGAGCCTGAGCTCTTCCCGTCCCGTTTGCCTGCGGCGTTGGAGAGGGTGGCCGTGCTGCCGGGGATGTACACGTTCTGCCGGTAGTCGGGGACATGCTGCAGTGTGAACTGGGGGCCATACCTGGCGCTGAGGCCCATGGTGCCAGCTCCTCCGCCCAGAGTAGAGTTTCCATCAGCTGCTTCTGCACAGGGAACAGGAGGGAAGCCCATTAACACGGACAAGGGGACACCCCAATTTATTATTAATTATGCCCATTACAGGGGAGGGACCTTTTGTGCCAGGTGCTGCCCAGACGCACGGTGCGCCCCGTCCCGGTGCCAGTCTGCACAGGCAATGGCACCGGGGCCCCAGGGAGACTCAGGCAGATCTCCTGAGAGCCAGTCTGGAGCCGAGCCACCAGCTCCGCTCAGCATGTGCAAACCTCGCGGGCGAAGGGCCGACGAAGGAGCCGCCCTGCCCATGGGCTCTTGGCGGGCCCGGGGCAGTGACGGCGCGATGGAAGGGGATGCTGTGCCGCGGCCAAGGGGCGGTTTGGACGAATGGGGGGGCTCTCTAACCCCACCGGTAGAGCAGCACCAGGCCTGGCTCTCAGCCCACCACTCAGTGCACGCTGGAGAGCAGGGAGCAGGAGAGGGTAAAACCCTCCTGTCTCCCCCTGCAAAGAATCTCTCAGAAGCCAGGGGGCAGGCAGGTGCCGGGGCCAGGGCAGGCACTGGGTGCTCCCTGATGCAGCAGCTGCGCGTCCCAGCCCTCCTGCTCTCTTGCGGCTCACTGCGGGGCTGCCCTTGGTGCACTAGCCCAGGGGGGTTCAAACGAGGGCCGGAGCCCGCTGGGCTCGTGGCGGCAGGGGGATCAGGTGAGCGGGGGCTGAGGCAGGTACCTGCCTGGGCTGGCAGCACAGAGTGGGCCGTGCCCCAGAAGTGGCCGGCAGCAGGCCCGGCTCCTAGGTGGGGGAGGGGCACACAGGGCTCCGTGCGCTGCCCCTGCCCCGAGCACTAGCTCCGCACTCCCACTGGCTGGGAACCTGCCGCCTGCTGCTTCTGGGGGCAGCCAGGTCGGCGGGGCCAGGAGAGGCAGGAAGCTGCCTTAGCCCCTCCCCCCCGCGCACCGCTGACCAGGAGCTGCTCAAGGGAAGCCCCCCCCCAGCCAGAGTCCTCTCCTGTACCCCAAAGCTCCATCCTCAGCCCCCCCGGCCCCTCCCCCGCTCATATGATGTTGGGCTACGGCATCAACGCTTTTCACCAGCTGGGGCATGAGACAAGTTGGCACCCGCTGCCCTGGGGGGGATGGAAAGAAACCCTGTGGGGGCAAATCTGCTCTTGCTGCCGAGCTCAGAGTGGGTCTGGGATGCTGCCAGGCTGGGACGGACTCACCCGCCCCCCCGCCGGCACGGCTGCTGCAGACCCAGCGCTAGGGCCAACGCCGCACGCTGCTCCCGGCCCGACACATTCAAGGCCTGGCCCCTGGGGCTCCATCGGCTGCTCCACACCAGACACTTCCCTTCCCCCCCGAGAACCTGGCGCTGCTCAAGCCAGAGCTCTGCTGCACTCCCGGGCCCTGGCGCCCAGCGGGGAGTGACGGGGGAGGACAGTCCCGTCACGCGGCAGCGCCGAGCACCCCGGGGAGCTGAGCGCCGCGTGGGACACAGCAGCGGGGGCTCTGGGCGTCATTCTCAGCGGGGAGCAGCGCACGGGGAGGGGGCGCTCAGGGATCCCGGGGCGGTCGCGCAGAGCACGCGGGGCTCGCTGTGGCACGGTGCTGCCGACTTGGCTAGAACGCAGACGAGAGCCAGGCAGGGAAGGGGGAAGGGCCAATGCAGGTGGAGTCAGAGCCCAGAGAGGGCCAGGGAAGGCGGCCACTCCACTCCCCTGACGCTCGTGACCACTGCCAAGCTCACTGGCTCCACGACGGGCCCGCAGCCGCCTCCAGCCCAACAGGATTCGGTGCTTGTCCTGAAGTCATGCCCGGGGACCACCTGACTAGCAACCCAGCTGGCATGCACTAGGGCAGGTCTGCTCTGGCGAGTGGAGAGGGGTGGGGCAGAGCAAGGCTGAGAACCTTGCCCTCGCCCTGCCCAGACCATCACCCTCACTGCGCCTTTCCCCTTCAGCCGCTCTTTGCAATTGTGGGGGAGCCTCCTGCTAGTCCCAGCCGTCGGTGCAAACGCGCGGTGCTGCCATGCAGACGGGCACCGGGCCGCCTCCTGCCCCACGTCCGCGCTGACCTCAAGGGGTCTCGGTTGCAGCGCCGTTTCCCGCTGATTTCTTGCAGTAAAAGGAGAAGAGGCCCGAGGCGCCAGAGGGGTCGGGCTAAGGGCCCAGGGCCCAGTGCCCAGAATGCCCGGCGGACGTGCCAGCTGGGACTCTGGGAAAGCGTCAGGCTCCTGGTGGTTTACGAGCCCTGCTGATCTCCCGGCTGGGTTAGAGTCCAGGGACACTCGGCCACTTCTCTCGTTAGCGCTGATCCCCGAAACGGGGTAGGCTGCTGCCGAGGGCCGTGCGGAGGCAGGGCCACAGGGCCGGCGAGTGTCCAGACGTGTCTCCCTTCTCAGAGCCCCGCAGCCAAGAATCTCATTCACACGCCCTGCAGGTGCTTCCGAGTGCGCAGGGGCAGCCGCATCCAGGCGCGCTGGGGTTTGCCGGCAGCCCAGGACCTGCCTGCCGCGTGGTTTGTCATTCACCCCACGGGGGGGAGGGGCATTCCCTCTGCCGCCCCACTGCCTGTCAGCGGGAGACGGCTGGCTGGGAGGGGCTGTGCAGGTTCAGGGCACGTTTACGTGTCTCTGGCAATAGAGCAGGCGCTGGGGACACAAGCTGCCTCCTGGGTCCTGGCTCATGACCCCCCGACCCACTTCTGCTGCTCCATCCCCACAGCTGCCCCTTGGACACGGGAGTGGGGCGGGGGAGGGGCTGTGGAGCAGCTTTCCCAGCTGAAACCCACTTCAGGAGCAGCCGGCTGGCCAGGCAGGAACGCCTGTGAGGTTCCCAGGCTGCAGAGGGACCAGTCGCCCGGGAGCTCAATGGGCAGTTCCTAGGTAACGGGAAAAGCTGGTGGAGCAGCCTGACAAGAGCCATGTTTAATTCAGCACCAAGCTGCTTTTCTGCAAGCCGGGCCCCACGTTCGCTGTGTCCCTTCGCAATGCGCTGCCAGCTGGCAGCAGGGCTGAGGCACGGCTGTCTACAGCGCTCAGAGCCTGGCCCCCGGGAAGTGATCCGCCTCCAGCCTGCCTCTCACAGCAGGTCTGAGGCTCTCGGGGTCAAAGTAAGTCGAGGAAAATAAACGTAAT
This sequence comes from Pelodiscus sinensis, assembly GCF_052426305.1. Lineage (NCBI taxonomy): Eukaryota > Metazoa > Chordata > Testudines > Trionychidae > Pelodiscus > Pelodiscus sinensis. The sequence continues at coordinate 41,499,824 of NC_143067.1, read as the reverse complement.
TATCCAGGGTCTTGGATCAGACAAAAATAACCAAGTCGTGTCTCTGTTTCCTTTTCAAACTGAGCTCGGCTCTGGCCAAGACAACGGGCTTCAGGGGGCTTATCACTCACACACTTGACCCTGCAGCTGCTGTTGGGGCTTTCAGGAAACCAAACTCGGAGACCTTGATTTGCCCATGTACGGTGCCCCGAGAAAGCCTTGCAGACAGGGCGTCTGGAACTAGGCAGGACCAGCCTGCGCTTTATTTCACTCACTTTCTCTACCACCACAGCCAAAGCAGATTTCATTGCTCTACACAGGCATTGCTCTGAGATTTATCCAAAACATTTGAAAGGAAGAGGCCCTAGAATTACAGGCCATTGAGTGCGTAAGCCCTGAGATGGGCAATAAACCGGCAGTGAGCCCCTGGCAGGCCGGGGCCGCTCTATTTACTACAGCTATGGGTGACTGCAGCTCCAGCTGGCCCGGGATCGCTCTTCCCAGCCAATGGGAGCCGCAGGAAGAGGCCCAGACCGGGACATCGCTTCCACAGCTCCCATTGGCCGGGACCCGCCAGTGGGAGCTGCAGTTGCTGGTACGGGCAGAGGCCCAGGGACACAGCACGGCGGCCCCCAGGGCCTAACGCTGGGGAACTGGGTCCAGCTACAGGCTGGTATTTGCCCTCCCGTGTCCCCCAGCCTGCAGAAGGGAAATGTCCTCGCCCGCTCAGCTGTGACTTCTCAATCTGCTGCTGCCAGCGGGGGGTGAACGGAAGCGTCTCAAGTGCCTAGGCCAGATAGCCCCAGGCTAGATACCGGTCGCCAGCCTCACACTGGTGCACAGAAGTGCTGGGAGCGAGACGCGACTCCTCCGCGCTGCTCAGGGTCCGTTAGCCGCTTCCCGGAGCTTCCAGGACCAACGCAGTCGGAGGCAGGATGAAACCCCCATGTGAGATGCTGATGAACAGAACGAGCGTGGTCCGAGGGCTGCTGGCCTCCCAGTGTGATCAGCACGGCGGCAATGAAAGGAGCAGCAGCATCCTTGTTGAACTGAGCTCCAGTGCAGGCCGTGCCGGACCGGGCTGCTGCCTGCCCCAGGAGCAGCCGGGGAGCAGAGAGCTCCAGGAGGCCCTGGCTGGTCCCTGAGCAGCCGCCCCTCAAGAGAAGGGGGGTTTGCAGAGAGTGAGGGCTCCCAGCCTGAAGCCCTGAGGAGTCCTGGGCAAGGGGGCCCAGAGCCAGGAAGGCAGAGCCATGCTCCAGGGGCAGCTTCACCTCCGCACGGCTGCACTGAGCGGCTTCGCCCGCAAGACTCCGACTGCTCTCGGGAGCCCCTGCAGCTGCGCGCTGGCAGCCTTGTGGCCCAAGGGCCGCGGCGCCGCGCCGAGCGCATTCCTGCCCCAGTAGGGGGCGCTGCAGGGCGCGGTGCAGGGGAGCTCAGCCAGTCTCCTGCTCTGACGCAGGGGGCCCCTTCTGGCTGCACTGACCGTGCGGCGCACGGGGAGCCAGCACCCCCCCCCCCCCGCACTGCACCTGCGCACGTGAGGAGCGAGGCTGCAGCCAGTGACGCTGCTCCGGAGCACGGGGCTGATCTGAGATGGCTGCGCAACGGCCCCGCAGCAGGCCCGTGTCTGTGCACTCTGCTGGAACAGAGACTCCTGCTTCCGCTCCCCACCCCCGCAGCAAGACACAGAAACCACAGCGGGAGGGCTGGGCAGGAGCCAGGCTCGGCCCTCTCACCCCCGCCCTCTGGCAGCGCGGAGCAGGCTCCTTAGGGAGAGCAGCATGCTACAGCCCATCGGACCACGCCCATTTCACTCATTCCCAAGGGCAAAGGAAACCCCTGGGAGGGGCCCCGCGTCAGGGCACGAGCCACCCGCCGGGGGAAGTGGCAAAAATGCCCTGCGCTAGCTTACCATGCGGGTGTGGGCATTCGGCCAGAGTCAGGGCCCCTTCCTCACTGGCCCACAACTTAGCCCATCAGCTTTTAGAGCCCCGGGCGTGTGGGGCGGGCAAGCAGAAACCCCGCATGCTATTTGCGGAGTGAGGCCCTGGCCGCTCCAGCCAGGGAGAAATGACAAACATGTGGCCCCCACGGCTATTTTGACCAAGGAGGAGAGCCACTGTTTCCCTTCTGAACAGTCTGTGCATGAAAGAAAACACTCTGAGGGCCAAGAGCATCGCCTCTTTAACTGGCTGCTGCAGCTGTTTGCTTGAGCTGCTCAGAGGCTTTCAGGGTGACTAACTTCGGCCGAAAGCAGCTCGCGAATGAAGAAATCCCAGCTTGAAATCTCCAGCCCAGACTCTTCCCTGCCAAGGGCAGGAGGAAAACACCCAAAGCATTTTTGTCAGTGTTTTATGGCAATGCTCATTTTTCTACCTTTAAAACTGAGCGGGAGCAGAGGTGAAGGTGTTTATAAACAAAGGCTCTGTGCAAAACAGCTGCTTCTGGATCTTGGATTCTGGATTTTAGTGACTCGTCTATTGTGATTCATTAACAAAAATGCCCCGGGACTGCTCAGCTCCACTCTTCTGCACGTCCCATCTCTCTCTCACAACAATAACTGGTAACAGTTAAAAACAAAACCCACACAAACCACAGTCATCGTAATTGCAGGGAAAATATTTTAGCTCTTGAGGCAGACATTTGCTCATGATTCAGCCTTCTCTCCTTCCCTGTCAGCACTGAAAACCTGTCTGCGTTCTGCTCCCAAAAGTGAGCCGGCAGCTCGACTAAATCTGGGATGAGTGGGTACAGCCCAGGCACTAAGCATCTGCCGATTCATATCTGTGATCACAGGTTTTCGTGGGGGCAAAATTGCTTCTGTACAAAAAGGAGTTCCCGTATTTAAAAATCTAGCCCTTTGTTCCAGAATCAAACGTACGTCTCTTGTCTGCTGCTAACGCAGGTCGTTCCGTCCACGGCATGTGTGAACAGGGGAGGGGGCCTCCTCCTCCGTCTGACTGCTGCACCTTTCACTCAATCATCTGGCGCTGGATGGGCTTCGGGTGTGATCCAGGCCAGCAAAGCCTGGACTCCCAGTCCTGCGTTTCCAGGTCCTGCTCCTATCGACAGTCTCCCACTTGCTCCTCACCCCACACGCACAGCAAAGCTGTGAGCCCCCTTGTCCCCACGTCTCAGAGCAGAGTGTTTTCTTTGGGGGCCCCCATGCACTTCCCAGGGACTGCCCCTCCCCCCCCGCGTGCAAAGGCCACTGACCGTTGGCTGAGGCCAGGATCATGGCTTGAAGCATTTCCGTATCAAACTGGTTGTTTGGCCAAGTGCCTCCTTCCTCTCCATTCTGGGAGCTGCGGAGAAGAAAAGAAACGAGAGCCAAGTTAGCGCTCGCCCGGCAGAGCCGGGACCCTGCCGCCATGCCGGGGGGCCACGCCGGGAGGCCACGCCGGGGGGCCATGCCGGGGGGCCACGCCGGGGGGCCACGCCGGGGGGCCACGCTGGGGGCCACGCTGGGGGCACACGTTGGGTGCACACGTTTCTTGGTCTGTGGGGGCGCCCGGGGTGGGAGGGCTCCGCAGAGGAGACAGTCGCCAGGTCCCGAGCTGCCGCTGGGCTCGGGGGGAGCAGCGATCCCGCCCGCCGGACTGGCAGCGAGCCGCGGCCCAGAGCCTCAGAGTAACACGGGTGCTGGGCACTAATGGCCAGGGGCCTGCAGAACCCTGGACCAGTCCAGAGAGCCCGCCCCAGGCACCCTCGGTGACGGGCACGCAGCCACTGAGACACCTACCCTAAGCCCCGCTCTGCCCCACACATCTGGGCAGGGCCACTTCCCCCTCACCCGCACTGCTGGCTCCAGCCCTTGGTGCCCAGCGCCCGCCCCTCCCTGCCTTACCGCCAGCTCCAGCACCAGCCCCGCCCCACCACTGGCTCCAGCCTTCAGTGCCCAGCACTCGCCCCGCCCCCGCACCGCTAGCTCCAGCCCTCAGTGCCCGCCCCCTCACCATGTCACTGGCTCCAGACCTGAGTGCCCAGAGCCCGTCACCCTCCCCCCCCGCCGGCTCCAGCCTTCAGTGCCCAGCGCCTGCCTCCCCCCACCGCCGGCTCCAGCCCTGAGTGCCCAGTGCCCCCCCCACTGGCTCCAGCCCTCAGTGCCCGCCCCCTCACCGTGTCACTGGCTCTCTCGGGGGCTCTGCCAGACTGGGCCCCGCATTCCCGTCCAGGGCTCTGCGAGGTGAAGGCCTGGGGGTCGGTTCGGAGGAGCCCCCCCGTGTGACTCGGGTTCCGAGGACGCCCAGAGCCCATGCTGGCAGTCCCCAGAGGCGAGTGCTCATGCGTGGGGCCGTGGGAGGGGGTAGATGGGTCGCCGGGTCCAAGGCGGGGCCCTGGGCTAGTCAAAGCGCCCTGGCCGGGTGGGAAGGGAGGGGCGGTGGGAACAACCTGAGAGGTTCTGAGCCCCACGTGCCTGGTTGCAACACCCCGAGGGGGGAGCCAGGCCCCGCCCCGGGGAACAGGCTGCTGGGGGTGAGTGCGGAGCAGGATCAGTCCCCCCGGCCCGTCTCCTGCTCGCCAGGGCAGGGCAGGGCCGCGGGGGCAAACGCACCTGGACGGTCGCCTCAGCAGCGCATCTGGGAGCCACCTGCCTGCGGATTAACGGGCCTGGACCTAGCATGGGGCAGCCAGCTGGCCAGGGCGGCAAAGGCACAAGCAGGAGCACGGGGAGCCTCCCAGCCACTGGCTCTGCAGAGCATGCAGGCAGGGGGAACTGGGGGCGAGGGAGCTAGCGGCGGCGACCAGCACAGGAAGCTGGTCCCTGCCCCAGGGTCCAAGGGCGGACGGTTTGTTAGTGCCCCGACCCGTCCAGCAGCTGACCAGGAGTCCGGGGCGAATGCGGCTGCCGTCCCTACTCCTAGGTGCCGTGTAACACGGTCCTCGGCGACGCCTGCCAGCAGCAGTGAGTTACGCTGGTCACCAACTTCCAACCCGATTTCCCCCCAAAGAAATAATCCGGCAGCCCCAAGATCCCTGCAGCCACCTATTTATTTATGGTACCAGCTAGCAGCCCCAAACAGCAGCAAGGTCTCCTTGTGCCAGCCTGGGCGCAAACAAGCAGACACCAGAGTGTGGCCGACACACAACCCCCAACTCGCCATGCTCCTCCTCACCAGCAAGCTTCCCGCAGCACAGCCAACCCCCGCACCCCCCGGGGGCCTGGCACTGCCTCCCACTGTAACAATATGGCTTTGTGGTAGCCATGTGGAAAGGCCTGTGCTAGGCCTGAGTCAAAACCGCCGTCTGCAGCCAGACTGAAGAGCAGCCGCCATCAGCTGTAAGGCCTGGAGTCGCATCCTCACATTCCCTCCAAACTGTATTAAAATAGTGTCACACCAGGCTGCGGGGAGGGGACTTTGTCCTGACAGCCCCCCACTGTCACCAGAGAAAGCGACAGATCTCGAGGTGGGTAAAGAAAACGTAAGTCCCACCATTCTGTCTGGCCAGAAACTGCTTCTCCATACTCGAGGTTGTGGATCCATTCTATGATCGTTGTCGTTACCCTTTCCCATTGTTAGACTGTGTGATCTCCGTCTGGTCTGTAACTGTTCTGTCTGCTGGATCATTAATTTTGCCAGGTGTAAATCAATGAAGGTGGTGGGGTCTGATTGGTTGGGTCATTTTGTTATGCTGACTCATATTCAGTGTCTTTGTCCTAATTGGTTAAGGTGTAACTAAGCAGGACTTAGGTTTCATTATATAAACCGGGGTCCAAGAAGGAGACCAGAAGAAGATCAGAAGTAATAGAAGCAGAAGGAAAGAAGCAAAAGGCTGGAAGACCAGGAACACCAAGAAGAAGGGGGAAGACCTGGAAAAAGAACTCACTTCCCAGACACAGCCTAAGACCAGAGAGACTGATATAGCCTGGCCAACAGAGGAAGTCTGCCTGTACCAGGACTGTTGAGCATGACACTGTGAATAGCAGGTGTAGTGTGCTTGTTTGGGAATTGTCAATCAAGAGAGGATGAGGATATTACTGGGTGAGGCTCTTTCAGTGGCTAAAGATCCTGCCAACCCACAGGAAGATGCGCCCTGAGCCCTGGGTAAAGGTGTGTGTCCCTACAGTGTGGAAAGGATAGAGAAATTTGTGTGGGTAACAAATTTGGTGGAGAATGCGGGCAGCCTAAGATCGTTTGGACCGAATTGATCCAGCCACACACAGTAATCGCAGAGTACTTGTGGCTTGTGTCAAAGTGTCACCGCCTGCTTGGCAGAATGTTCGCCCTGAAGCAACAGGAGGGAATGGAAATCACGCGAAGGGACCAGGAGGGGTGGGTGTTAGCCGAGGATCCCACTCTCTTTGCTAACTGGGTATCTGTGCCTGTGGGGACAAGACTCGTTCCAGGGGAGGGATGCCCTGGATCCTGCATGTGAGGGGTTTGAAGCATTCTGTAAGTGCATGAAACTGAAACCAAAGAAGAGGCTGTGAAAGCAGCAGCCTGGGCGTCCTGGAACAGTCACCAATCTCTCCAGCCTGGTCGCGCTCCAGGAAAGGCAACGGGAGGGTAACAGATTTGATCTGGCTATAGTCAAGGGCACGCTGGCTCAGTATACAGCGTCTGAGTGTGCCAGTGCCGCCTCTGTATTACAGAATGCAAGCGCCCTGCAAGCAAAACCGGGAGAGTGTGAGCAGCTAAAGCTGACAGTGGAAAGCCTGATTAGGGAGCTCTCTGCATTGCAAATGCAGCTGGGAGATGCACAGGGAGCTGTCAGAGCAGTGCTACAGGACAATAAGGATCCGGCCCAGGCAGGCAGCGAATGAGGAGCTGGAAAGCATGTTGGGAGCCCAGAGGGGCATTGTAGCAGTGGTACAGGGAAGTGCGAGTGTGGGCACTAGGGACAGACACCTGGGCGGACACTTGGAACAGGACTAGGTGGATGGATCCTGGATGCCCAGACCCCCAGATGCTGTTCCCGGCACACAGGGAACTGCAGGATTGGAAATTAAAGACACAAGAACTCAATCCTGGGGCTCCAGGGATCACAAGGGTGGTGACAAGTGAGGAACCTGACCCAGATGATGCACAACAGCAAAGCAAACCAGGCAAACTGGAAACCTCAGTAACGATTTCACCCCAGATAACGACCAGGCATCTGCTCAATTATTGGGACCCCTAGAGGACGACACACGTCTGGATTGGATGGTGAAGGTGTTGTCCCGGACGGGGTGAAGGCCGGCAGATTATGAGGTTCTGGCCCAGGCCTGTACTAGTGCCTCTGATTGGGCAGTGAGACGCAGTGCTGAGGGGCGACTAGGTGGCAGCGGTATTGCTGATACTGGATGGGAGTGGGAGAAGGAAGCCAGACGGCTGGGGAAATGTCACAGAACAGGGCCCTGGTGACTCCCCAGAACTGTATGTGATTAAGAAGGAGATACCGGCCATGGCCTCTGGGGTTGTGCTAATGGTTCAAGGAACTGCTCCTGGTTTTGATACGTTGGCTTTTCAGACTGCATTGCTGGATGCTTTGAATTCAACAACGAAAGTGATTTTAGGACCCTAAAAGTTAAAGCAGGAGATTTTTCGAGCAGTGACAGTTTTTCAAGACACACGTGGACAGGCAGGAAAAGGAAATAGGGACAGGAGAACAGAGCCTGGACAGGCAGTAACTTTTGCCAACAACCGGCCCCCAGATCTCCGAGGGGAGCCAGGGGAAAGGGGTCTGGGGCCCAGTGGCACAGCAAAGGGAGAGGACAGAGAGGTGCAATGAGCGGCAGAGGAGCAGGAGGAAGAAATGGGGATCAGGTGCAGAATAGGGGCCATTGGGCTGAGGGGGCAAGAGAGGGCTGGGAGCGGAGGTGTGTCACGTGTGGAAGAAACTCATGATGGCTGAGGAGCCAAAAAGAGATGGGACGGGAAGCCCACAAGTGAGTTACTGCAGAGGGCTGCCCAGCTACAGAGGCAAGAGGAATGACTGAGGGGCTCCTGTTAATCCCATACCAGACCCTGAACCAACAGGGGTGCCCGTCTCCAGGACTCCCCCTAAGGTTGTGGCTCAACTTCAGTCTGACAAATGGGGGCGTCCCACTGTCAGGGCAGTGATGGGGGGGGGGGGGAACAGACATGCCCCGCTATGCTCATCGACACTGGAGCATCTGTCTGTGTGCTTGGGGAGCACTGGCTTCCCAGGGATGCTGTGGAAACAGAATGGTCAACCCAGCTGGTGTCATATACAGGGGAGACAACGAAAGCCTCTGTTACCAGACCGATCCTGACCCGTGTTGGGAATCAGGAGTCATGGATCAAACACGGTTTCAGAAACAGGATCCCCTTGTGACTGGGAACAAGGAGGGTGGAATATTGGGAATGCCGGACCTTAGTCAGGGCAGGCTGAGAGTGGATTTAGCCAGCAGGCTCTTATGGGCAAATGGTGAAGAGCCAACAGGAACAGACACCCCTACATTAATGCCATACATTGATGTGCGTCTGTAAAGGCCCCAGGAGGAGGGCAAGCAGAAGGAGAGGACCCATGCGTGGAAGTTTCCTGGGGTTTGGGCTAAAAATAATTTGGTGTGTGAGATAATCGATGGTCAGGTTTAAATTCGAGGACCTGACCCTCTTGCAGAGCGACAATATAAAAAACCCCAGGAGGCAGAGGAAGGATTAAAATCCACCATTGACAGTTTGCTAGAGCAGGGTGTTATCATGCAAATGGCCAGCACTCGTAATGTACCCGTTTGGCCTGTACTGAAAGGCAGAGCCGGCCCAAGCTATGGGCTGACCAGGCTACCCCCCGGGACACCCCATTGTAGGAGGCGCCGAGCGGGGCTGCCGGGGCTGTGCATGTGCCGGGCACCCGGGGGCACCACGCACTCGGGACCCGGGGACCACGCATGTGCTGTGCTCCTGGGGGCGGCGCCGTGCTCCCGGGGCCTCGGGTTGGCCCTGCTGAAAGGGGATGGGAAAACCTGGTGAATGCCAGTGGATTTTAGAGCACTGAATGCAGTGACCCCTGCTCCAGTCGTGGCTAGGTACCAAGAAGTGGTTGCTGCAGCCGCTGGTTCTCAGGAATAGATTTAGCAATCGCCTTCTTTGCCATTCCTTTGCACCCTGAGTCTTGGTACAAATTTGGGTTCACTTACAGGGGACAGCAGTTGTGTCACTAGAGTCCCGCAGGGTTGTCACAACGCCCCTGCAATTTGTCATTCTCATGTCGTTAAAATGTGGGAAAAGTTGACACGTGCAGACCAAAAGAGAGTCATGTCTTATGCTGACGACATACGGGTGCATGGGGACAATAAAAAAGGAGTTGGTAGGATGACAGAGAGCGTGTTACAGATCATCCAAGACACTGGATTCAAGGTAAGCCGAGCCAAAGCCCAATTGGTGCAGCAAGAGGTAAAGTATTTAGGGGTCATATTGGGAAAAGAGGGATGAACCCCTGATGCACAACGGGTGGAACAGATTGGAAAACTTCCTGCTCCTGCTGATGTGGCCTCCTTAAGAGCCCTTTTGGGAACCCTGAATTTCTCACGAGATTTGATTGAAATGTTTGCTGACAAGAGTCGCCCGCTGGATTTTCTCCTACAGAAAGAGCGGCAATGGGAATGGGGACATGATCAGGCCTTTGCAGAAGAGCCATTCATCCTGCAACTGGCTAGCACGGACCTAGCACTGGGAGCAGCGCTGCTACAGAAGCCAAGCACGGGGACACGGCAGGTTGTGGCCTATGGGTCCAAAACTCTGAATTACACTGAGCAAAATGTCACCCCTGTGAGAGAGAGCTTGGCCTTAGCGTGGGCCTTGCAGCATCGGGAGTGTCTCATGGGAGGGGCCAAAGTCCTAGTGCAGACCACACCCCCCCCACTGAAATCCTCATCTCAGGAAAGGCACAGGAGGGGCAGGGATCTAACCCTCGGCTGGCACAATGGACTCTGGCTGTTGTCATTGAGGAATTACTGTGGCCAAGGGAAAGGTGCCACCCCCTGGGCCTTCTGGCCTTGTGGTGCCAGGGCAGCAGCACGAGTGCCCCTGCCAGCGTACACACAGGGGGATGGCCAGCGAGATCAGGACTCATCCTACAGAAAGCTCAGGAGAGAAATGCCCAGAGCTGGGAAAGCGAAAACGGGCTTTGGAGCCGGAAAGGTCGATACCAGCCAGGAACTGAAGGGACCAGTGAGGCCCCACTCAGCACAAGCTGCAGGAGGAGGCTGAGGAAGCCCCCCGGCAATATTTACCGAGTCAGCCTGCGAGTGCAGAGCAGCGATCTCTGACTGGCCCCACCCGGGGGTTAGGAAAATGTCTGTTTTGTCTTTGGGACGGGCGCCAGCAGAGCAGCACCAGTGACCCGGGCACCGTTAGGAAGAAGCTGTTGTTGCGACTGTGTCTCTGGGTTTTATGTTCCATGTTGTTTGTCTGACAGCGAACCCCATTCTCTGGCCTGTCGACATCCCTGTAGTAAATGTAGGGAACAATCATTTCTGGTAATGGCCCAATGCTGGATCAATCCTGTAGTGTTCAATCACACCAGCTGTGCTTGCACTGGGTGTGACGGGGGGGTACCTGGCTGGTTTCTATGCTGCTGGCTCTGGGGTAACCCCCGCTGGCTGCCGTGGGTACCACGACCCAGCAAAACAGGATGAGTCACTATGCAAACCAGTGGCCAGACACCCCCCATGGAGAGGAACAAAGGAAGGTGGATGCTGCCCTGGCTAGGGGGCAGGGCTGGAAGAGGGTGAGTTAGTTGGTGTCTGGGAGCATGGAGGAGACAGCCTAGGGGAAGGGGCTGGAGTTTAGGGGCCCAGTCTCCCCCATCTCAAGGGGGCCTGAGGCATCCTAGCCCAGCTCTGTGACCAGATTCCATCTGTGCTGTGCTGTATCCTGGAGAGGCAATAAAGTTCCTCTATTCCACCGGCTGGTACAGTCTGTTCATGCCATTTTGGGGTGCAGGAGATGGGGGACCCCCAACGCGCCGTCACACTGGTGTCAGAAGTGGGATGCACTGTACCCCGTGGATGGAGCTTCCAGCGGCAAGTGACAAGGCGCAGTAGAAGCAAGAGCCCGGGAGCCAGGCGTGCTGGAGACAGAGTGAAGCAGTTCCTGGGAATCGTGGGGCGCTGCAGCACTAGACTGGTGAGTCTGCACCAAGGGGACCAGCGGGCAGATGGCCTACGCCCGACTCTTGAAGGCAGAGCTGGTGGGGCTGTGCAGAGAGAGGGGCTTGCCTGTGCGGAAAGCAACCAAGGCCCAGCTGATTGCCCAGCTGGAGGAGAATGACCAGCCACAGGGCCAGGATCTTGTCCCCAGGGGAAGCAGCCAGACCCCCCCTGAGAGTGTGTCAGGCTCAGAGAGGGGGAGGAGCGCTGGAACCCACCGGAGAGATGAGACAGCGTCTCCCGGGAGGCCTGCAAGTAATAGCCCATCTAGGGCAGGGGCCAGCCCAGCGGAGCTGCGGCGGCTGGAGATCCAGCTGCGGATCAAGGAATTGGAAGTACAGGACCGAGAGAAGGAACGCCAAGATCGAGAGAGGCAGCGACAGCATGAGCTGGCCATGGCAGAGCGGAGAACCGGTGGGGCACCGGCTGCGCCAAGTGCCGATGGGACCCAGGGTCCCAGCACTGCCAGACGCTTGGAGAGGCTCGTGGTGGCCCAATTGAAGGACATGGGCAACATAGACGGGTTCCTCAGTGCCTTTGAGAGGGCCTGTGGACTGCAACGGGTTCCCCCAGCTGACTGGCTGCAGGAGCTCATCCCCGCACTGAACCAGGAGGCGGCCCGAGTGCTCAGTCAGCTGGAGGACCTACAGCCAGGGGATTACAACCGAGTCAAGGAGGCCCTGCTGCACAAGTTCGGGCTGACCCCCGAGATGTACAGGAAGAGGTTCCGCGGGGTACCAAAAGGGCCACGGGAGACCTATGTGGATCTGGCCTCCCGCCTGTCACAATACTGCCGCAAGTGGGTCTCGGGAGTCGGAGCCCAGACCCCAGAGGAGCTGCTCAGGCTGGTCATGATGGAGCAGTTCTATGAAGCGTGCCCACCCAAACTGAGGCTGTGGCTCAAGGACCGAAGACCAGAGAACCCCCAGGAGGCCGGGAGACTGGCGGATGAGTTCACGGAGAGCCGGTCCGGGTGTGAACGGGAGTCCCGGAGAGAAAGGGAACCGCGCAGAGACCAGATCTCGGCTGAGCGACGGAGGGAGTCAACTACGGGGCGAGACCAAGGAACAGATCGTCTGCGCCCCAGAGAACCAGCCAGGGCCTGGACAGAGACAGCCCAAAGCCTAATTTGCCATCGCTGTGGGCAAAAAGGCCACAAGAGGGCTCAGTGCACCAGGTCCCAGGACCGGGGACTTTCCAGGGTTAACTGGCTGGGGCGGGAGGAAGGGCAGGCTGCCCCAGAGGCAGGGGCTGGCAGGCAAACCTCAGCTCAGAGAGGGGAAGGATGCTCAGTGCACCCCCCCTGGGAGGTCTGATTCTCAGGAGGCGGATTTCTCCGTGTACCGGGTGGGGACAGGACGGCCCCTGTGGAGCGAGTGCCTCATACCCCTGGAGGTGGATGGTAGGAAGGCGACGGGCTTCTGGGACACGGGGGCGGAGGTGACTCTGGCCCGATCCGACATAGTGGCCCCAGAGCGGATACTACCCCACACGCAGCTGACCCTGAAGGGCATAGATGGGTCCCCGTTTAAGGTGCCTGTAGCCCGGGTGCATCTGAAATGGGGGCCGAAGAAAGGCCTCAAGGAAGTGGGGGTGCACCCGCACTTGCCCACCGAGGTGCTGATGGGGAATGACCTAGAGGAGTAGCCCCATGAATCCCAGCGGGCTCTAGTCACTACCCGGAGCCAGAGCCAGCGGGGGGCTGACAACGTGGGTCCAGGGAAGGACTCCTGGCAGCGTCCTCAGGGTCCCATCCCAGCGGACACGGGGTCCAGCCAGGCTGGGACTCCGGACCTAGGCAAAGGTGGGGAACAGGTCCCGATCCCTGCCTCAGCAGCTGAATTCCAGGCTGAGGTGCAGGCAGACCCCTCCTTGCAGAGGCTGAGGGACCAGGCTGGCCTCCGTGCAGCTCAGCCCCGGGGGAGAGGTGGCCAGGAGAGATTCCTGCGGGAGTGTGGACTCCTGTTCCGTGAATGGCTTCCCCCCAGGAAGGCGAGGGCATGGAGGGTCCAGCGGCAGCTGGTCGTCCCCCGAAAGTATCGCCTCAAGCTGCTGTATCTGGCCCACGATGTCCCCGTTGGGGGCCACCGGGGGATCCAGAGCACCCGGCTGAGGCTGCTCCAGCACTTCTATTGGCCGGGAATCTTTACAGCCGTGCAGCGGTACTGCCGGTCCTGTGACTCCTGCCAGAGGGGCGGGAAGGCCCAAGACAGTAGGAAAGCGGCTTGGGGGTCTCTACCCCAGATAGAGGACCCTCTGGGTTTGCTGAGAGAGTTATGGGAGGGGAAGTCCTCCCTGGATGGAGCATCGGGGATGGAAGCCGCCCTGGCTGTCCAGAGAAGGCTCGCTGGGCTCATGGCCCCGGCCCGAGAGACCCTGGCCAGAGATCAAGGCCAGCGGAAGGGTGGGTGTGACCCCCGAGGACAGGCCTGTGCCAGTCACCCTGGAGCGGGGTGGTGAGTGGACAGAGGGAAGCCAGCTCATGTGGGGCCTCGCCACGGTTGGCCCGAGTCAAGGGGAGCACCCATGTCCCCAGGGCGGGTTCCCACGCAGAGGACCCGAACTTCCCTAGGTCACGAGCGGAGTGACCCTGCTCAGTTCGCTCTCGGAGGGGGGAGAACTGTGACGTAGTGGGGGTACCTGGCTGGTTTCTATGCTGCTGCCTCTGGGGTAACCCCCACTGGCTGCCGTGGGTACCACGACCCAGCAAAACAGGATGAGTTACTATGCAAACGAGTATGGCCAGACACCCCCCATGGAGAGGAACAAAGGAAGGTGGAATGCTGCCCTGGCTGGGGAGCAGGGCTGGAAGAGAGTTAGTTAGTTGCTGGCTGGCTGGCTGGAAGCATGGAGGAGACAGCCTAGGGAGAGGGGCTGGAGTTTAGGGGCCCAGTCTCCCCCATCTCAAGGGGGCCTGAGGCAGCCTAGCCCAGCTCTGTGACCAGATTCCATCTGTGCTGTGCTGTATCCTGGAGAGGCAATAAACTTCCTCTATTCCACCGGCTGGTGCAGTCTGTTTGTGCCATTTTGGGGTGCAGGAGACGGGGGACCCCCAACGCGCCGTCACACTGGGACAAGGCACTCACCCATTACCCGAACGTAACTGGCGGGCTGTCACCAGAAGCCCCATCACAGTCCAAGTTGTCATTAATGACTGGATACTCCAACACTATGGAAGGGAATTGTGCGGGACCAAAAGCCACAATATATAACACTGACTGCCCTACGCTCACTCAGAAACAAGAAGTCAATCCACTTAGGGTCCCTGTGTTCTCTCCAAAATGTGGGATACTGAAGGTTATGGGGTTTGCATGGCAGCCAGGAGGGGACTGGCATTAGGATGCTAATAGGGTTTAATGAGCCTCACTTGCTTCAAATTTGGGGATCAAGGCCCAGCACCCTGACTAGTCCCTCAGGGAAACAATTGCAACTATCAGGAAACTGCACTAACACACTGTGGCAGCTGGATACCCAGGACATAAGAACGTAAGAACGGCCGGACTGGGTCAGACCAAAGGTCCATCTAGCCCAGTAGCCTGTCTGCTGACAGTGGCCAGCACCAGGTGCCCCAGAGAGGGTGGACCGAAGACAATGATCAAGCGATTTGTCTCCTGCCATCCCTCTCCAGCCTCTGACAGACAGAGGCCAAGGACACCATTTTATCCCCATAGGAGAACTGGGACCCCCAGAATGGATTAAAGAAACACAGGGCAGTAATTGTGCTAAAAGGCAACTTAGAGTCCAATTACAATATCAGTGTCTAATTAATTTTCTTGACATCCCTGTTGAAACAGGGGAATACATATTGCAAGGCCTCTGGGTAAAATTACATTTTAAAATAATTGCCACTGAGTCTGATATGCAAAAACCAAGATAATACCCACTGAATGGTCCACAGGTGGTAAAACTGGACCACAAAGAGCAAGTCATTGTATCACCAATACTATCTCTAAAGCACATTGAGCTGGACCTTACTGGGTTAAATGTGTCCATACCTCAATGCGCCCCATATGTACAGACATTCCATAAGGGATGGGCAGCGTGGCTACAATGATGGTATATTGACAAACCCATCAGAAGAAGAACCCCAGAGGCGTATTGGATACTGTTTGGGGTGGAACTGGGTTAGGATTTGGAGTACTGGATGCTGCTGACATAGAAGTATTGGCAACCAAACTGAGTTATGTGACAGGTGAAATACAAGAGCTGGGAAAGCCTGTCAGTGCATCCTTATCAAAATGAGGAATGGGACAACAATTATTTTCTAGAATATTGCTGGTATGGCAACAGCAAGGGGGAAATGGATTTGTTAGTGTTAGCAGGAACTATGGGATCAATACAAGAAAATGTGTCCCTAGTGTTGGCCTGTACATAGGCTCAGGCAATAAGTCAGCAATTGCTCATTCAAATAATCCGGGAAGGTATGCCAGGAAATTTGCCTCTGAAAATAAGAAAACTGTTGTGGGAAAATGTTACAGAAGAGGAGAGACAATTAATGGCATGGTGGAAATTGGTAAATTCCACGCTAAATAAAGATCAAATGTTTTTAAAAGCATACGTAGTCACTGTTCACCCTAGCCTAACTATTGATATCTATCCAGTGGTGCCTATGGGAATCCAACTCACAAAAATTTGATTCTGTATTCCACTGATCATCATTCCTGGGTGTATAAGGAAAACCAACAATGGAAAAACATTGACATGTTTCAATGTGTGACCCATGACAATTTGGGATGTGTGTGTGAGGATCAAAATTTACAAGAAAGGGATGAATGTTTCTATGTAAAAGACAAAGGAACCCAAAGACGTATGTTTGACATATTCACTGAACAAAAGTCAGCTGTTGTATATGCAGGAAAGGGATGTGTATGTGTGAGAAGTCATTGTCCAATTGTAGTAGTGATAAGGAATTGTAGTTTATGATTTATTTAGTTAATAGAAGTTTTTGTAACATTACAAAGATTAAGAGTTGTGATTTTGAATACTATGCACCTTTATGGACAGTAAATTACTTGAAGTTTAAACCACAACTGTATCACAATGTAACACCTGTAACCTTAGGTATGAATATGACTATGATAAGAAAATTGTTAATCCATCCTTTGTTACATTCACATTTACAGTATATTGCACAGACAGGAGAACAAATATGTGTTGAAGTGCAGCATAATAATGCAGACATTACTCATGTACTTAAAACTGTTGCGGATGCAGGACATCACTCCTGGTGGGCAACAGGGGTGCTAAATATAACGGTTCACCCCACCGTGGTGATCATTGGAATCCAACTGGCTTTGTTAGTGAGTATGATCACTTTGGCTTGCTGGCTGAAGAGAACTGTTGGAAGGATACAGGAAGCTGGCATGCAAAGTCACATGAGGCCCTTGTTAATGACACCCAGGAGGCAAGACCAAGCTCAGCCAGTCTGAGTATTGGACTCCTGAAATAGTAATGACAGCTTTGGTAAAAGCGTCATTAAGGAGGGGGTGTAAATCTGGCTTTTCTGTAGCCATGTTGGAAGGCCTGTGCTAGGCCTGAACCAAGCTTTCCTTAGCAGCCAGACTGAAGAGCAGCCGCCATCAGCTGTAAGGCCTGGAGTCGCATCCTCACATTCCCTCCAAACTGTATTAAAACAGTGTCACACCAGGCTGCGGGGAGGGGACTTTGTCCTGACAGCCCCCCACTGTCACCAGAGAAAGCGACAGATCTCGAGGTGGGTAAAGAAAACGTAAGTCCCACCATTCTGTCTGGCCAGAAACTGCTTCTCCATACTCGAGGTTGTGGATCCATTCTATGATCGTTGTCGTTACCCTTTCCCATTGTTAGACTGTGTGATCTCCGTCTGGTCTGTAACTGTTCTGTCTGCTGGATCATTAATTTTGCCAGGTGTAAATCAATGAAGGTGGTGGGGTCTGATTGGTTGGGTCATTTTGTCATGATTGGTTAGTAAAATTATACTAAAATAATTGGTTAAGGTGTAGCTAAGCAGGACTCAGGTTTCATTATATAAACCGGGGTCCAAGAAGGAGACCAGAAGAAGATCGGAAGTAACAGAAGCAGAAGAAAAGAAGGAAAAAGCTGGAAGACCAGGAACACCAAGAAGAAGGGGGAAGACCTGGAAGAACTCACTTCCCAGACACAGCCTAAGACCAGAGAGACTGATATTGCCTGGTCAACAGGGGAAGTCTGCCTGTACCAGGACAGGTGAGCATGACACTGTGAATAGCAGGTGTATTGTGCTTGTTTGGGAATTGTCAATCAATAGAGGATGAGGATATTACCGGGTGAGGCTCTTTCAGTGGCTAAAGATCCTGCCAACCCACAGGAAGCTGCGCCCTGAGCCCTAGGAATGGGGTGAGGGTGGGTGTGTAAATTCACAGGGTTGCACTGTGAGCCCTCGGAGCTGAGTAAAGGTGTGTGTCCCTACAGCGTGGAAGGGAGAGAGACATTTGTGCGGGTAACGCCACCTGACAGCCAACACCCGCCATGCTCCAGGGACGCCCAGGCCCTGCTGGGGGCAATCGAAAGGGGAGGTCACACGAGCCCACACACATCTCTCTACCCAATGACGCCCCTCGGTCCTCCCCAGGGCCCTGGCATTACTGGGGGGGCTCTTCCCTACACCCCCCGGGACAGAGCTGCTTGTACCGGAGAGCGCCCGGCTGGGAGGCTGTGGTGGGCGCTTCCTGCCAGGCTGGGCGGCGAGGGAGAGGGGCCACGTGAGCGGAACCTTCACTCCCCAGCACACTCAGCTCTTGTCCCCAGGGAGGACGGACAAAGCCCCCCCCCCGCAGGCCAGCCTGACCCCACGTGTCCCCCCGTCACTGCACCGAACGCCCAACGCCACTGCACAGGTGAGCTCAGAGCAGCGCCGTGCCCCGAACGGCTCCTTCGGCCACACGTAACGACACAGCCCCGCAGGCCTGCGGGCACCGAATCCTCCCCACGGGACTCTCGGCCTCGTCCTCAGCACTCGGGCGCTCAGCCCCTCGCTCTCCTCCAGCCCTGGAGCTCTGGCTTACCACGACGGCCCCACCACCCCCTGCCCACGGCGCCGCCCATTTCCTTTCCTCTCCCTGCCTGCAGGGGTGTTAACGGGCCCCTGCTCCTCCAACGGTCCCCGCCCCCTGTGCCCTGCCAACATTTTATTTGCTCAGGGGCTGCCCCTCCCTGCACCCCCGGCCCCACAGTCCCAGTCGCCTGTGACTACCTGTGCCAAACAAGCGCTCCCACCGGCTGTAGTTCCCACAGCTCACCTCTCTCCCCAACACAATCAGTCCAAGAAAAGCCATTCCCCCCATGGGGCGATAGCGAAGGGGACTGTGGGGGGACACCCAGAACACCCCCCCTCTGCCCAGGCCTCCTCCATCGTCCACTTTCCTGCTGCCAGCATGAGAACTGCTCGAGCGGTGGCACTGCCTTGACCTCGCACGAGGGCCGTGTGCACGGACACACGTGGGCGGCGTCGAGGGCAGGCTCAGAGCATGTGCAGCGTAGGTACGGCCTGGGCATCCCCTGCACATGCCGGGCTGTGGCAGCCGCTCCCACGCTGGAACTTGGCCCTGCCCTTTACGTAGCCTTCCGGGGTCCCTGATTCTAGTCTGTGCATCAGAAGACAGCAGAGCCACCCTGCCAGAGCAGCAGGGCCCATCCCTCGGCCTCCATGGCATCCGGAGTCACTTCTCTGGCCCTGCTGGCCCATGTTCTTCCTTCCTAACGCTTCTGTTGTGTAAGGAGCAAATGACGCGACGGCTGGGATAAGCGGAGACGACAACGGGGGAGGGGCATTGTCCAGAAAATGGCCAAAGGACAACGGCACAGACAATATTAGAAAAAAATTCACCCCAGAATCCATCTCTCTGCCACGATAAAACGGTAACGCTCACCCTAGGCTGAGCAGCTCCTGACCCAGCACCTCTTTGGGCCTGCCCGAGGGCGTGTCAGCGTTTCGTATCAGCAATTATTACGGCTGCGCCCATGGGCATCCTGATGCTAGATACGATCACCCCGAACTGCATTAGGCAGCACTCGATGGCAGTCGGGGCGGGGGAGCCCAGCCATGTAATCGGCTCTGGTCACAGGCGCTTCCAAACGTTAAATAACATTGAGCAGATTTTCAGATATTCAATGACAGGTGCACACCTGTGTGGGTGTGCGTGTGCATGTGTGTGTGGGGGGGTGTGCGTGTGCATGTGTGGGGGGGGCGGGCGTGTGCATGTGTGTGGGGGGGCGTGCGTGTGCATGTGTGTGGGGGGGCGGGCGTGTGCGCGCGCATGCACGTGCGTGTGTGTGTGCGTGAGTGTGATGAGCATGCAGAAGGAGCAGAAATGGCCCTAGTAAAGGACGCAGGAGACTGTAAATCACTGTTACATTCTCCTGTTCCTGGGCAGGCCTGAGTAAGCGCAGTCTGAAAGCTGCTCTGTGCTATGAGCAGTGCAGGAGCTCAAGGAGGCTGCTACTTGGGCGTTTTGCAGAACGAGAGCGGTGCAAAGCGGACAGCATCCCTGAACTGGCCCCGTAATTCACTTGCCCAGATGTGTGGAAATTCACGAGCCGTTTTGCTAGGAACGTTCAATCGGAGGCAGAAGATATCGCTGTCAATACACATGGCCTGGCACAGCCACGTTTACAAGGACTATTTCAAAAGATTAAAAACTGTTTCACTTCGGTGACCAGTTGGGGTCAGATCTGGATCTAAGTCGGGGCGTGCACTAGTGTGGGAGCGATTCGCCAGGCGGCTGCTGTATTTACTTGCATGGCCACAGGGAGGGGCGATCGCAGCGCCCACTGGCCACGGATCACCGTTTCCAGCCAATGGGAGCAGAGACACTGGGAGCTGGATTTTGAGCTCCAGGTCTTTGCTACTTTCACTGGAATCGCCCCAATCAATGTGACCTATTTTAACGATCAGATGAGTCACACATCTCCCACGCTGTGTTGCAGCATCATTAAGACATTTCTATAAAGAGCCTCTTTGAGCCAGTAACAGCCACAGTTCTGTTCTCTGTGTAAATCAGCTGGCGTGTGCCACGTGTGGTTTATTCATTATCTGTTTCACACTGAGCACTTACACCTCACCGCACAGGCCACTGACTATGAAGATCACTCTGGACTCAGCTCATGCGGCCTGGAAGTACCAGCACCCACCCTGCCTCAGACAGAATCTCCTTGGGGTGCAGTCACCCTGAGGCTGGTGTGGGGGCCGGGGAGCATGAGTTTTCACACATTTTGATTTTTGCAGAGAATGGAGGAAAGGCAAAGTGGCTGGTATCTAGAGCTAGGTCACCTTAAAGGAATAGCTGCAGACTTTTTAACACTTCCAATTTAATTGGCTGCAGTGTTCTTGCTAGAGAGCAGCTAGGAGTTTTTATTCCAGTTGTTTTAGCCAGCAATCTTAACACACTTTTGTTGTGTTTTGGAAAATGTGAGTGCGCGTGTGTGTCCCACCCACACACTTGTCTTATTCACACAGCTGCTGGTGTGGAGTCGTGTCGAGTTTTTATTGGCATAATTGTTGGCTGGCCTTTTACTCAGGGTGATGAATTCACAAGTGAGTGATGCAGGTCACGTGCCCTAGTGCCAGGAAAACCCTGGTGCCAGCCTCCAGGCACTCTGCAAATGCCACACATATCACAGAGACTGACGCAGCGAATAGTGTGTCTGGGAGCATTAAAAAGTTCCATTGGGATTTTAAAAAAAAATTCCTTCCATCTGCCAAGCCAGGCTCCCTTAGTCCCAGGAATCCAATTTACAGAGCTTGGAGGGAGAGAGTAAAACAGAAAACACCTGTCAAATAACCCACCAGCCTTTCTATAGGCTCGGTCGCTCCACGTCAGTTCCAGGGCTAAAAGCAAGCGCTGTCCCATGGCCACGGTCTATTCCTCTCTCCTGTCCACGTGGCATGAGGCTGACAGCCCAGGGCTGGAGGAGACAATGGTGACAGTGACAGACCAGGAGCAGTGATCTGCACAGAACTCCTTCGGCTTGGGCCTAGCCTGCGAATCGGGGCCTAATTTGGCAAATACTTAAGCACGTGCTTAAACCCTAATGGTTTGCTGGCCCTGGGCTCAGAAGATGGAGCAGAAACTCCCGTAAAGAGTAGTTCCGGGGGCCATGCCAGTAGCTGACCCATTGGGCAGTGTGTGAATGTGCAGGCTCGCTGGTGTCTCCGCTCCTTGGGGACCACTGCAGAGCCAGCAAGCCGGGCACAAGCCCAGGGTGATTGGAGTCTCCTCCCTGTTCTAAGCGCAGAGCGCTGCTTCCCCTGCGTCACCGGCTCTGCTGGTCCAGGTGCAAAGCAGCCACCTGAAATTTCACCCTCCCTTTCCGTGTTGCTCCCAGACCGTTGGCCTGGTCGTACATTTCACTTTGGATATTTAAACACTGTCGTCTCCAAGCCAAGGTATTGGGGATGGGAAGTGGGAGCCTGATATGATTTCTTTTGTACTGATCTAAATTGTGCGTGTTGTTAGCTGGTGCTTTGTGTCCAGTGACATGTGCCTCAAGTCTGGTGGATGCATTTTGAATAAATCCAAAACCAAGTGTTATTAAATAAACCGAACTAGTCTCCTGACTAAGCAGATTAATCTCAAACTCTGAGTCACAGCACTCCGAGAGAGGGCTGAGTGCGCAGCATGTTTTCATGAATGGTCCCACCTGGCTCCGTTCCCAGAAAGCCGCCCGCTCTGCACGTGACTGGCCACACTCATCTCAGATCATGGGAGAATTTAAGATTATGATTATTCGTCTTGCAGAGGCACCGAGGACAGGCACTGTGGAGCCTCAGAAAGCTGGTCCCACTCAGAGAGCTTACTGCTTAAATCGGGGGTGGGGAACCGAAGGCCCAGGGCTCACATGTGGCCCCCAGGGCTGAGGAAACTACAGAGCATCAGGGATCATCCTGAAAACACCGCCCTGGCCACCATGGACGTAGAAGCTCTTTACACCGACATGCCCCACGAGGGTGTCAGGAACAGTCTCCGCGCCGCCGCCACAGGTTACCTGGTGGCTGAGCTCTGTGGCTGTGTCCTCACCCACAACCATTTCCAATTTGGGGACAATTTATACCTGCGGGTCAGTGGTACAGCTATAGGCGCCCGCAGAGCCCCACAACAGCCAGCGTTCCCCTCAGCTCTCGCCCCCTAGCACGCTGCCCCTGCTTCCACCACACTGACATCATCATCATCTGGACCAGCGAGAAGGAGACCCCTGAAGAGTTCCACTGGGATTTCAACAACTTCCACCCCCCCATCAACCTCAGCCTGGACCAGCCCCTCCGAGACCCACTCCCTCAACACTACCATACAATTAGATAATGGTCACATTAACACTGCCCCATCCCGGAAACCTACCGAGAGCTGTTCTTACCCACATGCCTCTAGCTTCCCTCCAGAACACGTCACACGATCCATTGTTTACAACCAGGCCCCAAGATACAACCGGATTTGCCCCACTCCCACAGAGACAACCACCTACAGAATCTCTGTCAGGCATTCTTAAAACTTACATACCCACTTAGAGAAGCGAAGAAACAGATCGACAGCCAGACGAGTAGCCAGGAATCTATTTCTTCAAGACAGGCCCAACAAGGAAAACAACAGAACACCATTGGTCATCACCTACAGCCCCAGCTCAACCCCTCCTCCCCCTCCCAGTGCATCACTGACAAACTACAACCTATCCTGGAAACAATCCCTCACTTTCACAGGCCCTGGCAGACAGACAGCCCCCTATCCAAAAACAAACACTTTCCAGCAGCCACACCTCACACCTCAGATACTCGCCCAGGAACCTACCCCTGCAACAAATTCTGTTGCCATCTCTGTCCACACATCTATACAAGCGACACCATCACAGGACCTAGCCACATCAGCTACCATGTCAGGGGTCATACCACTGCACATCCCCTAGCATGATCTGTGCCATCAAGTGCCAGCAATGCCCCTCTGCCATGGGTATCAGCCACACCGGACAGTCTCTGCGACAAGGGGTGCATGGACACAAGTCAGATGTCAGAAACGGTCACACACACAGCTGCATGGGAACGTTTTAACCTGCCTGGCCACTCAGCCATGGAGTTACAAGCAGCCGTCCTTCCACAAAGCAATTCACCAGCCTGTCCCAGAGAGAGCGAGTATGGAAAAAGCCTTCAACTGCACATCTGACTCTGTTTCCCTGGGCTTGATCAAAGCATCTGTGACGGCGCGTTGGGTTTTTCCCGTCTCCTGCACCCCTGTAATAGCACGGACAGACTCCACCAGCCAGTAGAACAGAGGCAGTTTATTGCTCCTCCAGGATACAGCACAGCACAGATGTAATCTGGTTCCAGGGCAGGCCTAGGAGGCCTCAGCCCCCTTGAGATGGGGGAGACTGGGCCACTAAATCCCAGCCCCTTGCTTAGGCTGCCTCCTCCATGCTCCCACACAGAAACTAACTAACTCACTTCCAGCCCTGCCCCCAGCCAGGGCTCCACTCCCCTTCTTCCCATTGTTCCACTCCCTGGGAGATAACTGGTCAGACAGGTTTGAAGCCCCCTTGCATAATGACTCATCCCCTGCCCTGCTGGGCTGTGCTGCAGCCAATGGAGGTCACTCACAACCCAAGCCTAGCAACCAGCAAGGTACCCCCACTACGTCACAGCATCAACTGGATGTCACATTGTAAAGCAGCTTCCCTGCATCTGACAGCTCATTTACACCACAAGCTTGGCATGGGACACGTCCAGCCCTCTTCATTAGCCTCATTAGCACTGGTCTTGCAATTCACAGGTACCCGCCTCCGCTTCTTTTTCTGTTATAAATTCCGGGTTTGTGCTATTCCTCTCCAGCTCACCTGAAATGGGCTTTGCCCAGGAAAGCTCATGATACTAGACATACAGAGTGTTGGACTCTGGGGTGCCACAGGAACTCGTTGTTTTGAAAGTTACAAGCTCACACGGCTACCGTGTTAAGGCTGCAGGCTCACGGCTCTGAGACCCTTTTTCACTGACAAGCAAAATCAAATTGTGTTACTGTCATTCCAGATGAGGAGGCCACATGTGCAGCTCACACTGAGCACCGCAAGCTGCGACTTCAAACCCACTGAGTTAGTTCAGTGCGAGCTTGTGTGCGGACAAGGCCTCGTTCCCGTTCCCAGTAGCCAGGTGTCGGGAGCCGGGCAGGCAATGCTGCAAAGAACACCAGCAGGACTAGTATGAATTCAGCCCCTTTTGGGGATTTCAGCAGGGAACCAAGGACTAAATTGCCCACAAGATCAAATGCACCTCTCTGGCCAAGCCTGAGCTCCAGAGGCGGGGGGCGGAGAGTCTGGGGGTGAAGGATGCTCGCCCTGCTTCCTAGGTGTGACGTAGTGGGGGTACCTGGCTGGTTTCTATGCTGCTGGCTCTGGGGGAACCCCCACTGGCTGCCGTGGGTACCACGACCCAGCAAAACAGGATGAGTCACTATGCAAACCAGTGGCCAGACACCCCCCATGGAGAGGAACAAAGGAAGGTGGAATGCTGCCTTGGCTGGGGGGCAGGGCTGGAAGTTAGGGAGTTGGTTGCTGGCTGTCGGAGGGCATGGAGGAGAGCCTAGGAGAAGGGGCTGGAGTTTAGGGGCCCAGTCTCCCCCATCTCAAGGGGGCCTGAGGCATCCTAGCCCAGTTCCTGTAACCAAATTACATCTGTGCTGCGCTGTGCTGGAGGAGCAATAAACCACCCTCAATTCCACTGGCTGGTGCAGTCTGTTTGTGCCATTTCGGGGTGCAGGAGACGGGGAACCCCCAACGCGCCGTCACACTGGTGTCAGAAGTGGGATGCACTGCACCCCGTGGATGGAGCTTCCAGCGGCAAGCGACAAGGCGCAGTAGAAGCAAGAGCCCTGGAGCCAGGCGTGCTGGAGACAGAGCGAAGCGGTTCCTGGGAATCGTGGGGCGCTGCAGCACTAGACTGGTGAGTCTGCACCGAGGGGCCCAGCGGGCAGATGGCCTACGCCCGACTCTTGAAGGCAGAGCTGGTGGGGCTGTGCAGAGAGAGGGGCTTGCCTGTGCAGAAAGCAACCAAGGCCCAGCTGATTGCCCAGCTGGAAGATAATGACCAGCCACAGGGCCAGGATCTTGTCCCCAGGGGAAGCAGCCAGACCCCCCCTGAGAGTGTGTCAGGCTCAGAGAGGGGGAGGAGCGCTGGAACCCACCGGAGAGATGAGACAGCGTCTCCCGGGAGGCCTGCAAGTAGCCCATCTAGGGCAGGGGCCAGCCCAGCGGAGCTGCGGCGGCTGGAGATCCAGCTGCGGATCAGGGAATTGGAAGTAGAGGACCGAGAGAAGGAGCGCCAAGATCGAGAGAGGGAGCGCCAAGATCGAGAGAGGGAGCGGCAGCATGAGCTGGCCATGGCAGAGCGGAGAACCGGCGGGGCACCGGCTGCGCCAAGTGCGGATGAGCCCCAAGGTCCCAGGACTGCCAGACGCTTGGAGAGGCTCGTGGTGGCCCAATTGAAGGACATGGGTGACATAGACGGGTTCCTCAGTGCCTTTGAGAGGGCCTGTGGACTGCAACGGGTCCCCCCGGCTGACTGGCTGCAGGAGCTCGTCCCCGCACTGAACCAGGAGGCGGCCGGAGTGCTCAGTCAGCTGGAGAACCTACAGCCAGGGGATTACAACCGAGTCAAGGAGGCCCTGCTGCACAAGTTCGGGCTGACCCCCGAGATGTACAGGAAGAAGTTCCGGGGGGTACAGAAAGGGCCACGGGAGACCTATGTGGACCTGGCCTCCCGCCTGGCGCAATACTGCCGCAAGTGGGTGTCTGGAGCCGGAGCCCAGACCGCAGAGGAGCTGCTCAAGCTGGTCATGATGGAGCAGTTCTATGAAGCGTGCCCACCCAAACTGAGGCTGTGGCTCAAGGACCGGAGACCAGAGAACCCCCAGGAGGCCGGGAGACTGGCGGACGAGTTCACGGAGAGCCGGTCCGGGTGTGAACGGGAGTCCCGGAGAGAAAGGGAACCGCGCAGAGACCGGATCTCGGCTGAGCGACGGAGGGAGTCAACTACGGGGCGAGACCAAGGAACAGGTCGTCTGCGCCCCAGAGAACCAGCCAGGGCCTGGACAGAGACAGCCCAAAGCCTAACTTGCCATCGCTGTGGGCAAAAAGGCCACAAGAGGGCTCAGTGCACCAGGTCCCAGGACCGGGGACTTTCCAGGGTTAACTGGCTGGGGCGGGAGGAAGGGCAGGCTGCCCCAGAGGCAGGGGCTGGCAGGCAAACCTCAGCTCAGAGAGAGGGGAAGGATGCTCAGTGCACCTCCCCTGGGAGGTCTGACCCTCGGGAGACAGATTTATCCGTGCACCGGGTGGGGGCGGGGCGGCCCCTACGGAGCGAGTGCCTCATACCCCTGGAGGTGGATGGTAGGAAGGTGACGGGCTTCTGGGACACGGGGGCGGAGGTGACTCTGGCCCGATCCGACATAGTGGCCCAAGAGCGGATACTACCCCACGCGCAGCTGACCCTGAAGGGCATAGACGGGTCCCCGTTTAAGGTGCCTGTAGCCAGGGTGCATCTGAAATGGGGGGCGAAGGAAGGCCTCAAGGAAGTGGGGGTGCACCCGCACTTGCCCACCGAGGTGCTGATGGGGAACGACCTAGAGGAGTGGCCCCATGAATCCCAGCGGGCTCTAGTCACTACCCGGAGCCAGAGCCAGCGGGGGGCTGACAACGTGGGTCCAGGGAAGGACTCCTGGCAGCGTCCTCAGGGTCCCATCCCAGTGGACACGGGGTCCAGCCAGGCTGGGACTCCGGACCTAGGCAGAGGTGGGGGACAGGTCCCGATCCCTGCCTCAGCAGCTGAATTCCAGGCTGAGGTGCAGGCAGACCCCTCCTTGCAGAGGCTGAGGGACCAGGCTGGCCTCCGTGCAGCTCAGCCCCGGGGGAGAGGTGGCCAGGAGAGATTCCTGCGGGAGCGTGGGCTCCTGTTCCGTGAGTGGCTCCCCCCCAGGAAGGCGAGGGCATGGGGTGTCCAGCGGCAGCTGGTCGTCCCCCGAAAGTATCGCCTCAAGCTGCTGTATTTGGCCCACGATGTCCCCGTTGGGGGCCACCGGGGGATCTGGAGCACCCGGCTGAAGCTGCTCCAGCACTTCTATTGGCCGGGAATCTTTACAGCCGTGCAGCGGTACTGCCGGTCCTGTGACTCCTGCCAGAGGGGCGGGAAGGCCCAAGACAGGAGGAAAGCGGCTTGGGGGTCTCTACCCCAGATAGACCCTCTGGGCTTGCTGAGAGAGTTA